>NC_056744.1:1126349591-1126540162 GCF_019279795.1 Protopterus annectens
CAATATGCAGATGACTCCACTATCACCTTTCTATCAGACACACTATCTCACCAACAACACGTAACACAACATGCTTTCCTTTCCACAGAAACATGGCTTTCCTATGCTATCTCCAATGAACTCCTATTGAACCCCCAAAAAAAACAAAGCTCCTTCTCTTCAGCCACAAATCCCATAGGTCCAACAAAACAAACTTCAAGATCTTTTTGTCCAACAATACTTAAATTGAACTGGTTCAGCACACCAAACTACTAGGTGTCACAAATGACGATAATCTCAAGTCTGACCTACTCATACACAGCAGTATTAAAAAAAAAAAAAAACAGCAAAAAAGTACAGTTGTGTACACTTATCATAAATGTAGATGATCGAGTGTATTCACTGTTGCAGTCATTACATTTGGGTAATCCTACTGGCAGGTTGCCCTCAGTCGGCCTGAACTGCAAAGTCCTGAGCCCTGCATCGGCTGCTGTCGCCCCTTCCCTGACATCAGGTCGTCAGGGGTATAAAAGATGTGGCCGACGACATTTTCTTTAGTTTTTCTTGCCCCAGATTATCAGGTGCCCCCTAAAAGGGTAGCCAAAATTTATATCTATATCTATATATATATATATATATATATATAAATACATGCACCAATATAAACTTTACCTTCCTCTACAAGCAAATACACCACATAGGTTGTATGAATCAAAGAAGGAAAGATAGGTTCCATCAGAAGAAAAGGGGATGGCGGGTGGTCAACCTGGACTGCAACAGTGAATACACTCGAACATCTACATTTATGGTAAGTGTACACAACTGTACTATGTTCTTCATGTTTCACTGTTGCAGTCATTACATTTGGGTAGAGTCTCAAAGCTATGGTTGGGAGGCTGGAGCTAAACAGCGTTAGGAGTGGCTATGAGGCCCTGCAGAACTGCAGTGGCAAAGCCTACCCTGGATTTAGAGTAGAGTGGCAGATGATGGTGCTTTGTAAAGGTGTGCACTGAACTCCAAGTAGCAGCCTCTAAAATGTCCTTGGTTGGTACTTCCCTGAAAAAGGCTGCTGAAGTGGCTGCAGCTCTGGTTGAATGTGGCCTAATGCCTTTGGGCACTGGCTTGCCATGGTGTAAGTAGCAGAAACGAATGCAGTAGCCTATCCACTTTGAAATAGTCTGCTTTGAGATAGCTTTTCCTTGTGATCCTGCAGCATATGCCACTAGAAATTGCTCTGTCGTTCTGAAATCTTTGGTACTGTCCAAGTAGAATCTAAGCTGTCTGTGTACATCCAAAGAATGCAGGATTCTTTCCCCCTTGTTCTGTGGATTTGGATAAAAAGATGGCAGATGAATAGTTTGGTTAAGAGCGACACTGGGCCCCGCCTTAGGCATAAATGTTGGGTTGGTCCTCAGAGAGACCCTGTCTGGATAAAAAATTATAAAAGGTTCCACAGCCATGAAACTCATCTTGCAGAAGTTATTGCTAGGAGCAGAGCTGTTTTCCAGGATAAAATCTTTATATCAGCAGTAGCAGCTGGCTCAAAAGGAGGCAGGGTGAGTTTTTCCAAGACATAATTGAGGTCCCATGCAGGCATTGGTGATCTCCTTGGAGGCCTTAAATTTTTGGCTCCTCTGAGGTATTGCTTTAATAAGGGATGAGAAAAAATTGCTGGCTCTGTATTGTAATGAGCCGAAATGGCAGAGGCATGAATTTTAATAGATGAAAAAGATAGGCCTTTGTCCAGCATCTCAGTTAAGTATTGCAAAATCTGAGGAATATTTGGCACAGCTGTATCAGTTCCTTGTGCCTGGTTCCAAGCACAGAATCTCTTCCATTTTCCAGCATAAGATTTTCTAGTACTAGGCCTTCTGGCTTCCAAAATGACATCCATCACAGCTTTACTGAGAGGTGTGTTTTGTATGACTACATTATCCGCCATGCTGCCATGTTTAAAGTCCTGAGTTGGCTGTGCAGGATCTGAATGTTTTGCTGGGACAGTAGATGAGGTATTTGAGGTAAGGTCTAAGCTGAGCATTGAGACAGTTCCTAAGTATTGGATACCAGTACTGGTGGGGCCAGTCTGGGGCAATCAGTATCATCTTTGGCTTCTCCTGTCTGACCTTTAGGAGTACCTTGGGGAGGAGAGGTAGTGGGGGAAAGGCATATACTGATAGTTTTTTCCAGCTGAAAGATAGGGCGTCCACTTTCCATACTTGTCTGTGATAAATCCTTGTGCAGAATCTTTTTAGTTGGTAGTTGTGAGGGGAGGTGAATAGATCTATGTCCGGGCATCCCCATTTCCTTGTTATCATGCTAAAGACTTGTGGATCCAGCTGCCACTCGTGGGGATCCATGAGGTTTCTGCTTAGTTCGTCTGCCAGAGTATTTTTCCTTCCTGGCAGGAATTGTGCCTGCAAATGTACTTGGTAAGTCAATGCTGTGTCCCACAAAGTCATGGTTAGTCTGCAAAGGGGGTAAGAATGTGTGCCCCCCTGCTTGTTTATATACCACATGACCGTGGTGTTGTCTGTCTTTATCAGTAGTTGTCCCGGATGAAGTAGGTCCTTAAAGGCTGTCAGGGCATTTTGAACAACTAGCATCTCTTTTTGATTGATATGTAGATGCATTTGGTTTGAGCTCCATGTGCCCTGAATGCATCTTCCTGCCATGTGGGCCCCCCAGGCATAATCTGATGCATCTGTTGTTAATGTCTGCCTGGCTGGGGTAATGTGAATGGCTGTACCTTGTTTTGGTGACAAGCCTTTGCCCACCATCAAAACTCCTGTTGCAGGCAGGGAATGAGAGTAAAAAGAAGTTATGTACCTACTATAACGTTCCATGTTAGTTGTCTTCATCTCAACTTCTTTCTTGCTGGTTGGAATTGGAGCCGATCCTCGGCTCCGACTCGGCCATCTTCTATAGCTCGAGTGCTGTTTACTGGCTCAAGACTACCCCTTATCCCATGATGCCTAGCACTAGCTACCCAGATCTCGTTTGTAATAGCTAACCCCAGACATAGCCAGAGAATCAACCTGTTCAAACAAACAGGTTGAGCATACCTGTCATACTCTCTCAGTCAGTAGACCAGAGAACACTCAGCCAGTGAAACCAAAACTCCTCTCGATCCAATAAGACAGGGGGACGGAGGGTGGGACGCAAGAAAGAAGGCGAGATGAAGACAACTAACATGGAATGTTATGGTAGGTACATAACTTCTTTATGTTAAGTTGTCCATCTCACCTTCATTCTTGCTGGTTGGGACAGCGTCCCTAGCACCTACAATCCTGGGTGGCTCATTGGAACAGACTCTTCAGAACAGTGGAACCAAAGTCAGCTCTGCTCCTGGAGACCATATCTAGCTTGTAATGAGAAATAAAGGTATGAGGATTTGTCCACGTAGCAGCTGCACAGATAGAATCCATGGGCAACCTAGATTGGAAGGCTACAGAGGTGGCCAAAGCCCTAGTAGAATGAAGGTTTCGTTTGATAGGCAACTCTTTGTTTCTCAATTGATAAATGAAAGTAATGTGAGACAACCACCTGGATAAGGTCACTTTGGAAACTGGGAGACCTTGTTGGTCTAGAGCGTAGGAAAGGAATAGTTGGTACGACTTCCTTATATCCTTAGTCCTATGCAAGTAAAAACGCAATTGTCTATGAATGTCCAATTGGTGTAATTTGTATTCTACCTTGTTGGTGTGGTTAGGGAAAAACACAGGAAGGTCTATAGATTGGTTTAAATTGTTTTCTGAGCAGACTTTCGGAAGGAACGAGGGATTAGTCCTTAGAGCAACCCTGTCCTTATGAAAGACCAAGTATGGAGGACGAACACATAGTGCCTGAAGTTCAGAGACACGTCTGGCTGAAGTAATAGCTACCAGAAAAAGTGTTTTCCAAGATAGAAACTTAATGGAGCAGGATGCTGCAGGTTCAAAGGGGGGCATAATTAAGGAGGTTAGTATCAAATTAAGGTCCCAGTGAGGAGAAGGATCTCTCACTGGAGGTCTAAGGAGGGTAGTCCCTCTTGAAAAGACTTTACAGAGCTTATTAGACATAATGTTTGAATTACACAACCCAACATGAAAGTTAGAAATGGCCGCCAATTGAACCCTGACTGTAGAAGAAGCGGACCCA
Source organism: Protopterus annectens (assembly GCF_019279795.1). NCBI lineage: Eukaryota > Metazoa > Chordata > Ceratodontiformes > Protopteridae > Protopterus > Protopterus annectens. The sequence continues at coordinate 1,126,353,708 of NC_056744.1, forward strand.
GAATGAAAAAGTTGTGCTAGGAACTCCAAAATTTCGTGGACTGGGGCTGAAAATGGATCTATGTTCCTAGCCTCTGCCCAACAAGAAAAACATTTCCATTTGCTAGCATAAGTCTTTCTAGTTGTGGACTTGTGAGAGGAGACAATAATCTCACGCACGGCCGGGGAAATGCTGGGAAGCCTGGCTAAGGTTGGAAGTGGAGCAACCAAGCTGTGAGCTGGAGTGTTTGGAGGGATTGATGCAGCCCGCCTGATTGATGAATCAGTAGGTCTGGAATCGGATCCAGAGTCCAGGGCTGATCGAGAAGGTAATGGTGCAGGAACGGAAACCATATATGTCGAGGCCAGTAGGGGGCAATGAGGATCATTTTGCAACCCAACAATATTGCTTTCTGTATGAGTTTCGGTATCAGGGGAAATGGAGGGAAGGTATAAAGAAGTCCCTGAGGCCAATCGTGGACTAGAGCGTCTCTGGGTGTGTGACCTGGAAGCGGAAGAAGGGAGAAGTAGTTGCTGCATTTGCTGTTGAAGGGGGGTGGCAAAAAGATTGCAGCAAGGCTGTCCCCATTTGCGGAAGATCAGATCCGCAACTACCTGATTCAGAGACCACTCGTGAGGCATGAGAATAGCTCTGCTGAGCCTGTCCGCTATGACGTTGGACCTCCCAGGGATGTGCGTCGCAATCAGAAATCGTTGGGAAGAAATCGCCCACTGCCAAAGTCTGAGTGCTTCTTGACATAGGGGGTAGGACTTGGTTCCGCCCTGCTTGTTGATGTACCAGACCACTGACATGTTGTCCGCTTGAACTGCAATGGTCCCAGAAAGGACAGAGTCTTGAAGAGCTTGCAACGCTAGGAGCACGGCTCTCATTTCTAGGACATTTATATGCAGGTGGTACTCATGAGGCTGCCAAGTGCCTTGGACTGTCCAGCCCTAATAATGTCCCCCCACCCTATCAGGAAGGTGTCCGTGGTCACTGTGGCAACCGGAGGGGGCTGAATGAAGGGTCTGCTCTGAGTCACTAGTGGGGAGACCATGCACCAGGAAAGGTGCCTTTTGCATGCTTCTGTAGTCATGATCATGTGAGACATGGGCAGCTGTTGGAAAGACCACTGTGTGAACAGAAGCCACTGAAGGATCCTCATGTGAAAGCAGGCCAGTGGGATTAGAAAAACTGCCGTTTGAAGGACAAACCTGACTTGGATCCTTTTGCTCTGCATTAGAATTTGTACTTGCTGGCGAATTGTAGACACCCTTTCTGGCGGTAGCCTTGCGGACATGTTCTTTGTGTCTAAGTCTGCTCCTATATAGGTGATAGATTGACAAGGCAACAAGGCAGATTTGTCGAAGTTTATTGTAATGCCTAGCTGGGAGCAGATTGTGATAGTGTAGTCCCTGGCTTGCAGAAGTTGATGCCTGGTAGTAGCAGTGAGGAGCCAGTCGTCTAAATATGGAAACACCTGGAATCCTTGACGTCTCAGGTGAGCCGTGACCACTGCCATACATTTGGTGAACACCCTGGGGGCTGTGGTGAGACCAAAGGGCAGAGCTTTGAACTGGTAATGACTGGCTCCCAGCTGGAAGCGAAGGAATCTCTTGGAGCGCCTGTCCATTTTGATGTGGTAGTACGCATCCTGAAGATCTATGGAGCACATCCAATTGTCCTGACCCAGAAAGGGTAGAATGGACTGTAGCGTGACCATCTGAAACTTTGTTCTTTGAAAAGACTTGTTTAGTCTGCTGAGATCCAGAATCAGTCTCCAGTCCCCTGTCTTTTTTGGTACCAAAAAGAACCTTGAGTAAGTTCCGGATCCGTGTTGGTTTGCCAGGACTTCCTGAATGACTCTTTTTTTCTAGCAGTCTTGAAACTTCTATGACTGGTTGGTCCCTCAGATTGGGAGGAACATCTGGAAGGGATTTGCTCGACTGTAAGGGTAGCTGAGAGAAGGGAATTTTGTAACCTCCGGGTATAACTGACCATACCCATTTGTCTTGCGTTAAATTTTGCCAGGCTTTTGGGTACAGTGAAAGTCTTCCCCCGACTGCCTCCAGAGGCGGGCAGCCGGGCAACCCTTCAGGGATGCTGAAAGGGCTTCTCAGAGAAGGATTCTCTGTTGCCCTGGTTCTGCAGACCCCCTCTGCCACGAGGGTGGTGTTTATTGTTGTTATTTCCCCCTCTGCCCCTGGAGGAAAAATCGCTACGTGTGTCAGGCGAGGCTCCCTGGGATTTTAGGAACCACATTTTACCACTTTTCTGACCCTTGGGGTATGGTCTGGAAGGAGTGGAAAAACGGACTCCCACGGCAGAGAGAGTCTTGCCTTCTTGCTCACACCTATTCAAAGTGTCTTTCACCTGTGGTCCAAAAAGAAAGGAACCATCAAAGGGGGTGTTGGTGAATGACGCTCTAAAGGGTTCCGCAAAGTTACACAGCCGCATCCATGCATGTCTCCTAAAGGCCACGCCCGTACCTGTGGCTCTACTCGCACAATCGGCTGCATAGGAAATGAGCCTCATGGAGGAGTTGACTACAGAATTAAGGGTCGCCAGCTGGGAAGCCACTTTAGCTTGAGCCCCCTCAGCTGATGGATCTTGAAGAGTATCTCCGAGCTCTTTAAGGAGATCCCTCTGAAGCTGGGTAAAATGGCATAAGTAGTTCAGTGACCTCATAGAAAAGGTCGCTGAAGAAAACATTCACTTCCCATATCTGTCCATCATCCTAGACTCCTTGTTAGGAGGATGGACAGACGAAGAGGTTTCCGCTAACTGTTTTTTGGTAGCTGCTGCTACCACCATGGCATCAATAGGAACACCTTTGGTAAGGAACTGCTTATCATGGGGTGCTGTGATGAACTTGCCAGGTCTCCTTGGAGTTGGTTCCACTGTATCCAGGGCTGACCAAGCCTTTCGAGCCACCACGGACATAAGTGGATTGAAAGGCGGAGAAACCCAAGAGGTGTAAGGTCGGGAACCGAACGCATCCAGGAATACAGACTCATCCTCGGTAGGGGCTAGGGGATTCCAGTTCCCCCTCTGCTTAAGCATTTCGAGGATGTCAGAAAAAGAAACATCTTCAGAGGGGGATCTCGGGGACCCTTCCGAATCATCTAAGTCTGTATCCGAAGTGACAGACTCAGGGGAGGCAATGTGCTTTCTCTTGCACTTCTTCTTATGAGGGGGCTCCTCTGAATGTTCAGGGGAGGCCTCGGAAGAAGAGGAAACACCCAATGGGGTGCCTTGGAGCGCCGGTTCCCCACGCTTAGGGTCTGGAGGAGGAGCACAGGTTGGCACAGGCACTACAGGTGACGGAGCTGGTGGGGCCGATAGTGGAGCTGACTCAGTGGCCAGCACACTCCTCATGACATCGAAGGCGTCCCTGCCACGATGCAGAGAAGGCTCGGGTTCTGAGGAAATGGAATCCTTCTCCACACCGAGGGAGACGGGTCCGAGGCCGATGTAGGAGCCGAGCTCACCTGCGCTGAAGCTCCGAGAGGGAGAACGGGGTTGAACAAGGGTCTGATGCCACTCACCCCCTCAGAGCCGACGAGGGAGCCCCGGCGCCCAAATCCCTTGATGGACGGCACCATAGAGGGAATCTGAGATGACGACGGAACCGAAGGAGATAAAGTTATCGGAGCCGACGGTTCCACTACTCGAACCCCAATGAACTCCAGCTCCGAGCTCAATGGAGTTGAGGAGGAACATCGATAGAAGTGGACGGAGCCGACACCTGTTGAGGTGGGGTGGACAACATCTTGGCAAGTGCCTGCGACTTTAGCAACCTACTGACCACTCTCTCCACGTCGTGATCCGAGGGCCTAGAGGATCGAGAGGAGTGAGAAGATCTGTGACTGCACTCGCTTTGCAGCAGGGGAGACCGAGGAGCCGAATGTATCGATTCCAGAGAAGGGAACCTCAGCCTCTTGTTGCTCCACAAAGGCTCAGAAGTTTCTGATGGAGCCGATGGGGAGATAGTCTTATCAGTTCAGCCGGAACCGAAGTAGCAGGTAAAGACTGAACCAAAGACGGCTCCGAACTTGAAGCCGACGATTTGGTAGATTTAAGGGATTTCACAGGCTGAGTCTTGGCCGGTGAATCCTGGGGCTTTAAAAGGCCCTTAAGAATAAGCTTATTCTTACGCTCCTGCAGAACTCTTGGACTAAATGCATGGCAGATAGAACAACAGTCCCACAGGTGCACAGCGCCTAAACAATAGACGCAAGAAGTGTGCCCATCTGTCAGTGACATTTTCTGACAGCATGAGTCACACTTCTTGAACCAAGACACCTTGGATTCTTTGGACATCCTGTAACAAAAAATACAACAATAGCTACCAATTAAAATACAGTCTAAAGAAAAAAAACACAGTACACTACAGACTAAGCTAAAGTTTTTTTTTTTTTTTTTTTTTTTTAGGAAAGCCTCTAACTCAAATGGCTAGCCTATAAGAAGAAAGAAGGAAAGCCTCTAACTTAAACGGCTAACCTGACAGGAATAAGGAGGGGGGAGGGGGAGAACTCTCTAAATTAAACTAGTTCTAAAGGGACAGGAAGGAAGCTACAAATACACACTTAGCTAACACAACAAATATAAGACTAAAAACTAACAAAAACCCCTAGGAAAAAGACTATTTCTAGTAAAAAAAATTCTATAAAGAAACTTTATACGAGCCTGAACCAGAAAAATGATACCTCGCAGCTGAAGCGGCAAACGAGATCTGGGTAGCTAGCGCTAGGCATCATGGGATAAGGGGTAGCCCCGAGCCAGTAAACAGCTCTCGAGCTATAGAAGATGGCCGAGTTGGAGCCGAGAATTGGCTCCGATCCCAACCAGCAAGAACGAAGGCGAGATGGACAATGTAACATTCATAATTTCCAGGCTGTGGCAATGTTGAGTCCAAACACTTTTTAGGTACCATTGAAGTTTCCTTGTATGCAGTTTTGCATATGGAATTGGTAGGATGAAGGATGCCATGAAGCCCAAAGCCTGCAGAATTTTTCTTGCAGATTACTGGGCCTATGTTGCCAACATTTTGAAATAGGTAGTCAGTTGCCTTTGTTTGTCTGGCGTGAGATAAGCTATCTGGGCAGTTGTATTTAAGCTTGCACCCAGGAATATTATCTCTTGAGAGGGTACTAGTTTTGATTTCTTTTCATTGACTGTGTACCCTAGGTATGTTAGAAGTCTTTTCACAAACGCCAGATGTTGTAGAAGAATGTCCTTGTTCTCTGCTTGAATTAGACAGTCGTCCAAGTAACGATATATTTGTATTCCTCTTTGTCTGCAGAATGCAATCACTGGTGCCAGGCACTTTGTAAAGACCCTGGGCACAGTAGATAAGCCAAAGGGCAGTGCAGAGAATTGGTAATGCATTGAGCCAGCCTTGAATCTGAGATATCTTCTGCATATTTGTCTGATTGGGACATGCAGGTATGCCTCTTTTAGGTCTAAAGTCACAAGCCAAGCATTCATGCCCAGCATGGGCAGAAGCTGCTGCAAAGTCAACATCTTGAATTTTGGTATATCCAGGAATGTGTTCAGAATAGACAGGTCCAGTACTGGCCTCCAGGCCTTGTTCTTTCTGGGTAGCAAGAACAGTCTTGAGTAACATCCTTGTCTCTGCTCTTGCTCTGGTACTTGTTGAATGGCCCCCATGTCCATGAGGGATGAGACTTGTTTTTGTGCCTCTGCCCATTGATTTTTTGACAGAAATGGCCAGCCGTTTGCCTTTGGCAGGGTATGAAAATGGAACTTGTAGCCTTGTGACACGATATTTAGAACCCACTTGTCTTGGGTTATGATGTGCCAATTTTGAGAAAAAAAGTGCTAATTTTCCCCCTAAGGGTGCTGCCAGGAGATAAGTGCTTGGTGCAGGTAGGGGGAAGTCATTGGGACTGTTTCCTGTATGGTTGTGATTTGTCTTCTCCAACTTTGGAGGTAGAACCAGCCCATTGCTTTGACATGTATGAACCTTGCACCTGGGATCTGCCTCTAGAGCGTCTGGATCTGCCCCTTTGAGGTCTGTCTGACACAGGAAAGGACCAATTCTTTGTTGGCCAGTGTCTACTAAACCTATGTGGCTGTACTTGTAAAAAATCTTTGACAGTTTGCATAGATTTAGCTTTGTCCTCCATTTTCTTTAACACCTCTTCTGACTTATTACCAAACAAAGTATCATGCTGTAAAGGTGCATCTAATAATTTAACTTTGACATGATTAGGCAGATTTTGTTCCTTTAACCAAGCATGCCTCCTAATTACAGAACCCGTAACTGCGGCCCTGCAGCAGGCCTCCAAAGAATCAAAACCACATTGCAAAGTATGCTTTCCAACTTGTTCAGCTGCATGCAATAAATCCTGCATTTCCTTGTTTTCTGTACATTCAGAGTTTAACAACATTTTCTGTGTAAGCAATGCCATGACATGTTGCTGATATTTGTGCATATGAAACTGACAGTTTAAGGCCCTTATAGCCAAGGTAGCAGATGTGTAAACCTTTTTTCCCCATCTAACCAGTGCCCTAGAATCTCTGTCAGAGGGGGTAGGGTTTTTTGCAGCAGAAGCCTTAACTCCTTTGGGACCCTGTGAAATAGTTTCTGGGTCTGCAGCAGGGTTTTTTTCTTAAAGGAATTTATGAGAGTCAGGAACCCTGTAATATCTGTCAGGCTTAACTGGAGCTGGAGGTAAGGAGTCAGGAGTAAGACTAGACTCTGAAAACACATCATCTACAATGTCTAACACAGGTGGAATGGCTAGTGGCCTGTGTTGGAGTAGTAGAAGGAAATCCCTGAGCCTCTTTTTAGATTCTGAAAAATCTTGGCCCTCCCAGTGGAATGCTCCCTCATGGTATGCAAGTTTTCCCCAAAAGAATAGTCCTCTGGAGGAGAAGCTGAAGGAATAGATTCTTCAGCATCAGAATCCTCATAGGGGGGAAGAGAATATTCCTGAATTCAGAAGAGGAATCAGAAGAAATGGAAACCTGATCTGAAGATTCATAGTCAGTCTCTTGCCTAGGCCTTTTATCAGGAGGGGGATGGGAACCCCTGATCAAGGTAATCAAGTTTTCGGCCATTTTGAGCATCTGTTTTTTGGGTATAGAGGCCTGACCACGTGGCTCTTGAGTTTGTTTCTTTGCTTTAGAAGGTGCTTTAGTCTTTGCCTTTGAAGCTGAAGTCGGTTTAATGTAAAGATGTTTAGGTCTGAATACACCCTCAGAAGCCGGTGCCTGCTCAGCGGCTCCGGACCATCTGAAGGAATTGTATCAGAGGCTCCAATACCTTGAGTTTCCAGTGGCATGGCCGACTCCACGTGGGAGTCGGTAGCGGCCTGTGACTCTAAAGTAGCGGGCGTCAGGGGCTGCGAAAGCACCTCACTGAGAACCGGCGAACCGGCGACTGGCTTAGGATAAGCTTCGTCATCGGTTTTGGGCCACGGTTGTCTATCTCTCTCCTTTTCTTTGTGTTTTTTGTGAACTCCGGTAGTCAGATGGCTATCCGACAACATTTCTGGATAATTAAACCGGCGTCCAAAATAGTTTAAAGCAAAATCATACCGACACTTAATAGTGCATTGGTTAAATCTAGCAAAAACTGACAACCAGAAATGTTGTGATCAGGGCCTAGGCAAGGAATACAGTAAGAATGAAAATCCTTATGAAGTATTTGCTTTCCACAAGAAATACAATTATTTACTTTTTCTGACATCGGTCTGGAGCAAGAAAAAAGTTTCCCCAACAGGGTACTTAGCTTTATTCAGGACTTCGGATCTGAAACTCGAACACGAAAATCTCAGGAGTCGGCCGACCGGCACTTGCGAACTGCTTCTGCTTCGGGCAAGAAAGACTAAAGAAAATGGCGTCGGCCGCATCTTTTATACCCCTGACGACCTGACGTCAGGGAAGGGGCGACAGCAGCCGACGCAGGACCAAGGACTTTGGAATTCAGGCCGACTGAGGGCAACCTGCCAGCAGGATTACCCAAATGTAATGACTGCAACAGTGAAACACGAAGAACATCATGGGATGCTATCCAGGAATAAAAACTTCCACACTGCAGCTATCAAAATTACCCTGGCCAAAACCTACCTCTTGCCCTCACAAAAAATATAGAAAACTGCTATACTAAAATTGTCATAAAAGCAACCCCTCTAACTCATCACTATAAAGCCCTACATTCCCTAAGATGACTTGAACTCCCCCCTCCTCCTCCAATATGTACAACTTACTACTATACAAAATCATCCACAACCCACTAGCTTGTCCTGCTCTTAGCCCATTAACCAACTTTTTATAACTCAAATAAACATCTCATATCTGAAGAAAACATCTCCTCACAACTTATAAACCTAACAAAACCTCAGGCCTAAGCATTTACTCCTGCTCTGTGGCAAAACTATTGAACTCCCTTTCTTTAACTATCAAAAGTGCTACTAACCTGTATTCCTTCAAAACTTCTACAAAAGAATACTTCAACAAAGCTTGGATTTGCTCCTGTGTGAGCCTAGGCTGAGGTACTCATATCTTTTTCTACCTCTACTCTCTCTATCCCCACTACTAACTTACCCTGCCCATCCATCATCTACACATACTCCCGAGGTTACACTCATACCTTTTCCACATCAATTCCTACTATCCCCTCTATCAGACCCTACCCTTCTGTACTTATACTATCCTACACCTTCACCAATATAATCTGTTACCATATTTCATGACCTGTAAAATGCTAATAATCGTTATGATAATTATCTATCAAGTAAATAATGCTGCATCTTCCTATTTATCAGGCTTTCTATATAATTTATGGTTGAACACAATGACTTTATTATGTTTAATTTCTCATTCTGACAAGCTAATGTGTTGTTTTTATATTTGTGCTTGAATGTTATGACTTTATTGTGTCTGTCTAGTTTTTCATTCTGTTAAATATGCATCTGAAACTTTTCGCCCTGGGGCTATGCTGAAAATGACAACCTCATGACTTAATCAGACTTCTCTGGTAAACAAATGCCAAATAAGTAAATAAATAAAATAATAAATCATAAAACTACCATCGATTTGCAGACACACTTTATATGTATACTGGCACTGTTAAGGTATGATTTTTTTATTAAGATACTATGTAGAGTTGATGTTAGAGGCAGGGGTAGGATCAGGGTTAGCACGCATCAGCAAGGTGGTACAAGGGGGGCTTACTCATGAGATAACACTACCCTATCCCTGCCCTCAAACCTACAGATTAACTTCATAAAAAACATTTCCCTAACAGTACCACTAAATACGGTACACACATTTTACACACAGATACACACACTCATGCACAACAGAAAAATCTACCCACTACCATAACTTGCAAATACATACTCTCACCCATAATGATGAACTTTTACTAAATCTGACAGTTTTGGCATTAATACACACTCCTACTTACCACAACTGCAAGCACAAGCCTTGAGAAAAAGTAACATTTGATGTTAAACATTTGACTGACTCCAGTACTCAGCAAGGAGTGCTTTCCTCAATTTGTAACACTATAAATAGCAGTTGACAAGCAATGCATTCAACAGAGTGTACTGCAACCACATACACAAACGTAGGTGTATCTATACAGCATATTAACATACATGGATTTATCTGAACAAAGAAGGAATAATCCTGCGTTTTACAACACTAAGAAAAAATGTGAATGGATTACCAAGTAAGTTAATTTATTTCTGGTTCAAGGCAGTCCATCAGCTTTCCTATTAACTACTCTCTAAAAGATAACCTTGACATTTATGGTGGCAGCTTCAACTGTTTAAGTCTTACATTTCACTGACAGACTCATGCATTTAAAGTCCAAAACAGTCAATAGCTTTGGTTGATGAACTCTGCCCCTGGCTGGTCAACACTAGTCACATGGTGATGCTGAATCATACAATGTTTTCATAGACAAAACTCTTTTTCCCAAAGGCACATACAGTCCCATATTTTATAATGTCTTCAAGTTCAATTTTAAATCACAATAAAAAGAAGGAATAGTTGAATCATTTTTACGATCCATTATTTTTTTGCATTCTTGCAAATGTCAACAAATATAATGGGCATTATTTTGAAGTGCTACTGGAATCTCAGTTAAAAATCAGGAAAGTTCCCATGGGCTTCTCTCTTCTACCTCTCAGCTCAGCGTATCCCCTGTCACGTTTGGGTCCTTCACCCGTAGATTGGTCACAAATGTTAAAGTCCCTTGTGCAGCTCTATCCACTAAGACAGAATGGGCATCTGAAAATGTTTTTGAGCCACCTGGGAACAACACATGCATGTATGCTCGTAAACTAGTTTACATCGAAGTATCAGCTTTCTACATGCTTTATGGTTGGGTAGAACTTTTGCCTTTTTACTCACTCTGGACATGGCATAATCATTACATAAATAATGAATACAACCATGCCGAAGGGAATAAAAAGGTAAAACTTCTACCCAGCCATAAAAGAAGGTGGAGAGCTGCAAATTATATATACACACTGTTCCCCATACACTGGTCTCCAGACGTTGCTCAAGGACCACTTTTTTCACTGCAGAAGTCCATAAGGTACACTAAGACATGTCTGGGATGACTCAACAGGACTATGTTTCTCATACATTGCACTATACAGGCTCTTCTGATCTATACTGTGTCCTCTGAGTCCAGTCCATTGAACTAAGTGCAGTTATATGAATGTGGAGAAGTCAAGGTCTAAACAGCATTTAGTTTGGGGACATAAGAGTTGCAGCTTAACTGATTTCATATGATACCCTCTTAGCCATGAGTGACTGCAATTGCCAGCATGCACCACAACAATCCATTGCTGAAATGTAAGTAGCTTATTTTCATTTACTTACAACAAGATGCTTAAGACTAAGCATACACAGAAACAAATAACACTGACAGTGAGTGATTAAAATGAAGTGCAAGTGATTAGCAGCATAACTACTGAAACTCCAAATCAGAGGTCATGTTCTTCCTTGGAAAGTCGATTGCTTTCTTCGGTTGAGGTGGGGGGACAGCTATCTTAGCTGGGAGTAGAAGGTATTAAGAGACTGACCAGCAAACTGGTGCAGTGGCAAAAGTACTGCAATTACTGCAATGAACTGCTGTGATAAAGCAAGAACTCAGTCATAGGATGAAGCTCCGAATTTACTAGTCTTTGTCCTCATTCTTTGATGCACTGTAAAGGCTTTTTAGCTGAAGCACTGAGAGATTTTATCTGAATAAAATACTACTGTTTAGGAAACTGCTTGGTGGATTCCTTATGTGTGATCTGTTGTTGCTGCATTTGTCCCCATTCTCACCTATGGTCAAAATGTATAGGTAGTGCTGAAGTACTGAGCATGTAGCTACAAGCAGCACAAATGAGGTTCCTTTCTCAGGTAGCTGAGCTCATTCTCAGTAACAGAATGAGGAGGATGGCAATCTAAGAGTATAATACAGGTGTTGCTCTTCCCTGCTGACCCGAGTCAAATGAGGTGGTTAGAGTACCTTGTAAGAATCTCCAATGCCTCCCCTCCACCCAAGGAATTCTACCAAGTGCAACCCTCTAGGAGGAGACTTCAACTTCAGGGAACACCCAGGAAACAAAGGAAGGATTACATACATCATTCTGCCTAGAAACACCTGAAGATCCTATAACATGAGTTTGAGAATGCTGCTGGGACAGGACAGCTCTGCTCACATTGCTGCCACTATGGCCCTCATCAGGACAAGGGGTTAAAAAAATGATGATGTGACATATAAATACAACTTTGTCAGAAATATGTTCTTATAGATAAGGAAGTCTGTTCCAGATTTTACTGACATATACAAAGCAGTATGACGCTTCAGACACATTTTTAATCAATGATTATGAGCTACATGCCCACTACAATATATTAAATCATATTAAGGTCAATGCCATACAAGTATATTATTGAGGATGGCATCTGGTTCATTATATTAGCTTATGGACAATTTTTTATTGGGTGAGTGACAGTTGCTGCTTACATTCTAGCTATTTTAAATCATCATGACATGTACAGTAATCCATCCTACCATGATGAATGCTGGTAAAATGAGCTATTCTGCTGCAGCCCTGTTCATTTGTATGTAGACACCGATACCATAAGGTTGTGGACAAGTGTTCTCAATAAAGAAGAGAGGGAAGGAAACACATTCTTGCTGTACAGTTTAGCACAAGGTGATAAAATGCTTCTGAACTGTTAAATCAGCTCAGCTTCTGGTCTGTTCTAGTGTGAACAGCATGTGTTATGTACATAAACCTTTAGTTATTTATTGTTAATTAGGCTTATTAACATTAGACTAACTAATTGGTTAAAGTGCTAACTTCATCTATAAGTGAGTTTTCACACTAACTAAACCTTTCAGTTGCAGGGGAGTGAACAGTGATTAATGTAAACGTTCAGTTGCAGGGGAGTGAATAATGTTTTATCTAGCATTTGGGTTCTTGCTAAAAGATGAGGCCCTACTGAGTCTACACACCTCTGAGTAGAATCACAGATGATCAAGGACTTAGAAAAGGCCAAGGAGACGGAATCATTAGCAACAAGAACAGCTGGCTCATCAGCTTACTGCAGGAACTTAGCACCCCCATAATGCTCATCCATGTCACTGAGACAGTTTTATTTTTATTTTTCAACCCTACACTACTGACTACCCGGCCATCTGCTGTGATCCTCTACATTTGTAGAGTAAAACCTTATGTGACTGTAAAATAGGCAGCAACTGGGGGATTTTTATTTTATACCCTAACCTTCCCTTGCATTCTGTGCTCTGTGTGTAAGCATGGACATCATTCATTTTCCACATGATAGATGGATGGCAGGGCTGATTAAGGAGCTGTATGTGTAGATAACTCCTGTTAAGTCTCTGGTTTCCAATGGGCTTCATTAAGGGGTTTAAGAGTCAGAATCTGGTTATTTTGGAGATCAGATGTGGAAAGTCAGCATTTGAGTGAAAGCAAAGGATACTTACTTAATGAGTTTGAAACAATCATTGATATGGATTGCCAGGGAGTAGCATTGTAAATGCACAAGAAGAACTTACATTACAGTACTTCAGCAATTATTTATTTTTATTTTCTACACAATGTCCTGGGTTAAACTGTCACTACTTATTTACTTTTGGAGTGGTGTGAAGGGGCATGCACTTGATCATTAGTATACCATGGCAGAAAATTACATACTGTAGCTACATACACTCAGGTACTAGTCTCCCAAAGAACTGTCCTTTGAATAAAGGAAGAGGAAAATATGAAGAAAAAGACATATATATGAATATCCTGAAAATGGGTATTGAAATGTATTTCAGTGCTTTTTAACAGTGCATGGCTTGGCTCTGGAAAGATCTGGCAAGCCTGCAGCAAACCTGATATCTGCAGAAACAAGGTATGCCTATACAATCCTGGGAGGGGGTAATGTTACATGGGGTTCAAGTGAACAATTTTATTTTCTGTGCTACGTTAAAAGACAGAAGGCTAAACGTCTACTTCTGATCTCTGCCACTAAGAGATCTAGCACCTCCAATGTCACAAGTTATTGTTACAATCAAGCCACTGGTGGAGGAAGCAGCTAGAATGTTGTGTGGAAACACAGTTACATGCTCACAAGTACAATCAGTTCAATAGACATAAATAAAAGAACAGCGTGTCCAGTGACTGCAATGGTCTGCAGCCCGATAGATGCTTGCTAAGAGATTCTAGTCAATGGATGATCGTCAGAGTAGAAAGTTATAATGTGCTCTGTGACAGCTCTTGGCAAACTCACAGACTGAAGTAAATGGAAGGCAATATAACTAAGAAAAGGCATACAAGATCATTCTTATTCACAGAAAGGAAAAGGCATCTGTCTTCCAAGCCTTCTTGCATGGAGACCTGGAATGACATTTTGTCAGTTGAGTGTTCAGAGAGGATGTGAAAGAGTTTACCTGAGGAGCTTCTCACAGATGGATCAAATCTTGGAAGACCCCCCCCCCCGATCAAGCTTCCATTTGTGAGGGTCTGCCCTGTTCCTGCTCAGCTTGTCTACCACACAGTTTTGCTCTGATGGAATGTAGGATGCCGGTAGAGTGAAGTTCAATCTCAAGCTAACATGGCTAGTCCACAATGGGAATTTGACCCGTTTCCCGCCTGCTTGCTGATATACCACATCCCTATGGCATTGTCTGTAACCAATTGAACAGATCCTGGGGGACCAAATATGGTTCAGAGAGTTGAGTGACTTGATCTGGGTAAGCATCTCCTTGATATCTATGTGCTTGCATCTGTCCTTGGTGTCCCATATCTCCTGCAATTTTATCCCTCCTGAAACTTCTCCCAAGCAAAGTCCAAAGTGCCATGTGGTGACTGCTTTGGAGCAGGGAGGAAGAAGGGGAGACCTGGATTTAAGGATATCTGTTGTCTCCACCAAATATTTCTCTCATGACATACCACAGTACCGGGGTCTGAAAATATAAAGGATGTCAATGCTGCAACCAAAGAGATTTCAGACACCACTGTATCTTTCTCATGTGGAGTGTTGCCATTGCCAGGGTTGTCGTGAGAATTATAGATACCATGAGATCCAAAATCCTGATGTATTCTTTCACAGTGATCAAAGCCTTATGGGAAACATTAGAAATAGATTTAAATAAAGATCTGTCTTTTCCTGTAGAAGAAAAGCTCTTTGAACTGAGGTGTCTAGCTGTCACCCCAGGAACACAATCCTGTGTGAAGGAGTTAACAAAAACTTTTGAATGCTCTCTTAGAATTCCAGCTTGTGCAAGAGATCTCACACCTGAGAGACATTCCTAACATTTTCAAAAAGGCTACGCAAAGATAAGCAAGTCATATAAATATGGAAAAATATGGATATTCTGTAGCCTGCAATGAGCTATAATTGGAGCTCGACACTTTATGAACACTCTTGGTGCAGTTGATAGTCGAAAGGGTAAGGCAGAGAACTAACAATGTGATCCAGACACAAAAAACTTGAAGTTTGGATGAAAAGGGATGTGACAATAAGCATTTTTTAAGGCTAGTGTTACCAGGAAACATGAAAGAGGAAGAAGAAGAGGTAACAACAGGTTGTGAAGTGACATATTGTTTTGAATTTGGGGACTATCACAAACATGTTTAGGAAAGAAATATCCAGAACTGGTCTACAAGCATTTTCTTTCTTTGGCACTAAGTACACCCTTGACTTCTCCACCTGGGAAGGTGGAAGTGGTTCTATCACTCCTTGGGACAGCATGCAATGAAGAACAGATGCAAACAAATGAGTCTGAGCTGCAGGATGTGGAACTAATCCCTAGAAAGGAGGAATTTACTCCCACTCCAATGTATAACCCTGATGAATGATTTTCAGAACCAATTTGTCTGAAACAATCCGTTGTCAATGAGATAAATGGAGATTTAGAATTTCTGAAAGAGAAAAGGGTCCACAGTCTGAGGGGTTTCACAATGTTTCTTGGACAGTTATTCAGACTTGTTGGGTTGTCCTTAGTTTTGGGAGGTTTGAGACTACTATTTGGAAACCCCTTGCCACTTCTTAAATGTCTGTTTACCTAAATTCTGTTGAGACTGTTTATTCTTTTTTTTTTTTTTTTGTCAATATTGGATAAGGAAAAAGAAAAACCAAAAGACAATTTGGAAAAGAAGGGCTTACAAATCATAAGAGATTCCCTGCATTAGCTTGCCTCTTTCATCACACTTTTTGATCACCTCTGCAGCAGAAGGGCCAATCTCTATCCAAGGGAGAATTTAAAATCTCATTTTTTACATCATCTAGGAGGTTATGAGAATGCAGCCAAATGAACCTTCCTTAAAACAGTATCATAGCCCTGGAAAAAGCATCAACAGAGTCATACACACACACACTGCAAACAATGAGTAGTGGCTATGCAGTAGAAGAAACTAAGTTATTTAAAGCAGATTTTTCTTCAGAATAGGAAATTGTAGATAAAACATTCCTCATACGTTCACAATATGTCAGAACACACTTTAACAAATGGGCCTGACAATTTATAATTCAGAAAATCAAAGTTGCAGAAGTATACACTTTCCCCATGCCTATCAATAATTTTTCCATCCTTATCAGAAAGAGTAGGAATGGAATTAACTAAGTGCTTAGCAGCAGTGGGGTCAACTAAAGCTATAGTTGCTGGGTCAGGTTTGGGAATAGTGTATAAAAAAGTAAAAGACTGAGGAACTTTATATATCGTATCTGCGTTTTTACGGACAACTGGCTGACTATAAGAAACACTGCAGGTAGTAAGACGCTTATCCTCTAAAGCAGACAACTCAGTATTTTCTGAGGGACTCAGAAAACTCAGTGTTCTACCACTGAAAATAATTCTAGTAATAGTCTAAGAGAAATAGAAACCCGCACAGGGAGAATCAGAAACTGAGATATCATCTGAGTCTGAATCAGAAATCAGAGGGCAAAACTCTAAATCCATCTCTGCATCTTTCTGTTCAAATTCAGAAACTTGAATCTCTCTCTTCAGGAAAAGAGGCATCTCTACTTCTTTTACCAGAAACTACTAAACAAGAAGGATCAATAGCCTGAAATAAACTCTGAGTCAGTCCCAGTAAACTACTTCTATCCAAAAAAATTTGAGGAGGAGCAGATACATGCTTGGTTTTCTGTTTCTTTTTAATAGGAAAAATGGGGCCAATCGTATTACTAATGGCAGCTGCTGTTTTCCCAGGGATAGGCACAGCATTCTGATGATACCAACAAGGAAACCATTTCTGCTCCCTCTACAAGGACTGACAAGAGTGGCTTTCCCTTGCCCACTGAGGGAACTCCAACAGCTGCACAGGACGTGGCTAACCCCTGGTCTATAATAGCTGTAGGTGCTACACCAGAGGGATCTGGAGTAAAACATGAGTGGTTAGAGGTACAGCAAACAGCCATAGAAGTCACCCACCTGAGGCTGAAGCAAATTGCTAGCTTGCTGCAGTGGTAAAGGCTGTTTGCTAAACTTTTTCTTTTTGTGGCTAGAATAAGGACCAACCATGGGACCAACAATCTGTTGTTCCATGGTCAAGTCAAAAATTGTGTCTCTTTCCAGGGAAGACAAACAGCAAATGTTGGTAAAACTACCACTCCACAAAAGTTACTTTTTTGACAGAAAAAAACACTTTCAAACCCTATGTTAGCCCCCACAACAGAAAAAATGTTATCAGTTACATTATACTATATGTCAACTCACAGAAGGAAAGAACTCTCTGTTTAAAAGTATGTTACAGACTCAAGATAGTCTGTTAAAACACAACACTCCTAGCTTTACATAACTTTCCTGAAAATGAAGTAACAAAACATCAGCAAATATAAGAAAATTACCTGTCAGGCAAAGGAAACACAAGCTGATAGTTGATCCCAAAAGCCTCTGAGGACAGTACTCCTCGACAGCAGGACTGCTATGAAGGGCTTCATGCCCAAACGTGTCTTCTAGTCAGCTCAGCTCAAGCTGCTTGACAGTTTGGGCATGTGGGAAGAGTTGTGAAGCTTTGCAAGCTGGTTGGCTGTTATAAACTTGGCAACATATAACCCCGTATAGTTAAAGCTGCTGCTGCAGCAGTGATGAATATGAAGGCAACAGAGAGAATTTCTACTTAAGCAGTTTAAACCTGTGGACCTGTGAACAGTTAATCTACAGTACTATGAGCAAATTCTGGTCTACATGTAGCATACTTCCCAACCTGTTTCTACACACAAGATAGATTATGTACCCTGCCTACTTTCATTTAAAGTAAAATAGTAGTAAGTATATGAATTAAGGGTAACAATGCACAGCATAGATTAGCACAGAATGCTAGGCTTTTTTTTTGCTACTTAAATACTAGCCACTAGTAACGTAGAAAAAAATATATGCAAGAAAAGAAATTAAATAAAATTACTACACTGTCTACACAAGTGCAAGCATAAAGTTGATCACAGTCCTAAATATTCTAAAATAGGAAATGTCACAAAGACAAAAAATTGCTCCCAGTCTAGGAGATGTGCAGGTTTCTATTCAAAAGAATTCAAAGAAGTGATCCAAACTATCTACAAAGGCCCAGCTTGAGCTCTGCATTTAGTCTTCAATGAAAAGGATATCTCTCTGATTCAATAACTACTCAAGACAATAACGGAACTTGAGATAGATAACACATGTTACATAAAATATATTGCATTTGCTAATTAAAAGTACACATATCCAGATGCTAACAGTTTTAAAAAAGCCTCCATTTCAGGGAAATGATTACATTAACATGGTGAGATATTTTTTATATTAACTAAAAAAAACTTTTGAAACTAAGAAAAGAAAATGGTTGTACTGTAGCTGTAATACTAACAAGAGAATCAAAACGAAGCTGGACAGGCCAAGAAAAAAGAATTCTCATTCCAGGTACTATTAAACAGCATAAAATAATGTTCCCCATCTGTTCTGGTTTCCTTATGTTTGTCAGTAAGCCAAACCTAGATATTATATATTTTGTCTCATACCCTAGCCATGTCTAGCAAACAGCAGCAGGAATCAGAACACCAAGCTCAGACAACTGTCTGACTGCCTCATGAAATGATTTAACAAGATTAGCCATTTATTTCTTTCAGTAATAAAATGTCAGAACTGACAAACTCTATATGTCTGAGATAATTATGGCAAAGTACCTGCCTTTAACAAGAAAGATAGGTATGCTGCACTGCTGCAAATCTGGAAAAAAATGGCACTGCCTTTACTATAACATTTTAGAACAAACAGCAGACAGAATGATAAGTCAAATGAAAAGAAAACACCTAGCTGTGTTCAGTGCACTGCAGTACATTTCATTATATAACGCCAGGTTTTAATTTGTAAAAAGCCAGCCTTTGGTGATGGATAAATTAGAAAACAAAGAAGAAGAAGTGAAATACTGTTGCATTTCAATGTGCTTTATGAGATGCTGACAATGACATGACTAATAAGTAGTGAAAGCTATTTTGCAGACTGTCACCCATGCAACGTTTTGTAGAATTGCATGGATCGGCTGGGTGGTGAGATGAATGTTAACATGGACACCAGAGAAAGATCTCTACATCTGAAAAATACACAGATTATTTGTTTTTAGCTGGTCAGTTACTTGAAAAGCACCGCCGAGGACAAAAATGATATTCTGCTTAATATCTACTACAAAAGAACTGCATGACTCAGCATTACAAAACATGACAAAGAGTACAAGAATATTTAAGGCACAGGCAGAATAATGATGCTAGATTGGTCCACAAGCAGGTATGAAACCGACTCTGCAAGACTAAGAGCATAAAGCTACAACTATAGAATTCACCAACTAATAATTCTAATGAGTCCCTTTAAAAATAAAATTTGAACTACCTAGTTTTTAACAGAAAAGAATTTATGCCTGAATGTGAAACACAATTTTTTGTCTATACCATTTAAGAAAAACAACCTACTGGTTACACTTCTACCTGTGGAACTGGAAATGCAGATGAGAACAAACTCGGGTTGAAAGCCTTTAGTTGCTGGATGAATGTTTTAATGCCAATTAATTAGGGGTCACCTACTGTAATCTGGATATTACACATTCCAGGTCTCAGTAATATTAGAACTTGGAGAGGCATCTAACATGGGTATGTATTGTCATTAGGATTGCGATAAACACAATAACATTATACAAACGCTGAAAATATCCCATCTGTTATATTCTCCAGTAGGCTGAAGGCATGCCACAAACATTTAATAAGAATTAAAATGTTTTAAACTGAACAGCAGAACTAGCAGATTAGAACAAAATTACTTGAACCACATCAATACAATTCTCTCTTCTACAGCTACATTTGAAGAACATTAATCCTTTCATAGATTTCCCTCTTTACCTACAGAACATTCAAATGCATTTTGCTAGTGAAATTAATGCAGTTTATGTAACACGTACCACTAACTACAACCATGTACTTTAAATACAACTCTCTCAAGTAAATGTCCTTTACTTTGCGGAAATTCACATAGCATTTAATATGTGCAAGACACATTTGGCAGAGAAAAAAGTACTGCAAATAATTTCAGCCAGAATAAAACAAAATATTCTGAAATATATTAAAATGTGTTGCAAGGCACACTAATGAGATTACATTCAACATTTTGTGGAAGCTCTGCAATGTCCTTTATTGAAAGCAAACAGCAGAAAGCTTTACAGAGTGGTGATTTAATACGCAAGAAGTTTTTCTCTAAGAAACTAAAGGAGAACTGTGTAGATGGTTTATATACATGTTTGTTTATATACACTTAATAAAATTGCATTTGTTATAGAGTTTATTACAACTTGTTCAAGTTTAAATATTATCATTAAATCACAATGGAAATAATACAGGCAGACATATATCAGCAGAAAAGAAAGCAAGCCATAGTGATATTTCTCATGTTTTCTTTTTAACAATTATCATCCAACTCCAAAATTAAGCAAAAGCTCACTCCTCCTGAAAATTATACTACAAGCATTTTTCACAGAAATTCCATTTATTTCTGTGCAATTTGCTCCTTTCCTGTTTTCTAAAACTCCTACCTCCAATTCTTTTATCTCTTTTACATCATTCAGTTCTCCAGTTGCAGTTGATTTAGATTTTTGATTTTCTAATAGCTGTTTTTTTAGCCAATAATAGTGTTAAACTTCATAAGGCTTTTTTCTATGTCTAGGCAATTCAGATCTTGCAACCCAGAACAAAAACATTATTTACTAAGTTAAAACTATTTGCTCCACCAACATTTCCAACAAAGTACTGTAGTGTAGGAAGCTTTTAAAATGTGTCAACTTGGTACATTCTCAAAACATAAATTAGTCTTGGAAATTAAATTCAATGAGGGAATGCCTCGGAGAAGTTTATATCTTTGCCTGGAAGGACAATTATACTATATTGATATATACAGTATGGGTGTGAAGGATGCAGGGGGGCAAAGTCCCCTACAAAACACTTTTATTGATGAATCACATTATTTCTCAAAGTATTGGGATTTGCAACATTGGGCCTCACATTTCTGCAGCGGGCTGATGGTGTGCAAAGACTATGATGGAACTGATGACAAACTACATCAGGAGATTAATTTGTTGTTGCAGCAGTAGAAGTTTCTCCCTTGTCATTTGTAGCAAGTGCGAGAACTACTGCTGTTTTGGCTAGAAAACGGCCAGTCAGCATTAATTTTGCCCACTCCTTTTTCAGCTTTTCAACTAACCTTGGGAATAAGAGTATCAGAGAAACAAATCTGCCCAACTCAGGGAGATGACATCCACTGCCTAAGCTATCTGAGTGCTCAGGAGCAGAGCTTCATTATCTATTCTGTTGGTCAAAAAAGCAGAGAACACCCCATCTGTCTGTATGGTCCAGGAAGGTGTTCCTGTGTAGCATCTACTTGTATGAATCCAATGAAGTCCTGCTCAACTGATCTGCTTTAAAGGTCACCTGTGCTGTAAGTTGTTATGTATATTCAGAAGCATGCTGGACTCCAGTTTTTATTCCTAGGGTTGCACAGCTAAACTGCAGAGGTGATAACAGCATGTTCCTCTGTCTATGTACTACAGAACAGTGGTATTGTCTGCGATACCATTCAGTGTTTAAGGTTTACAGGTGGTCTTGAAGGCTTTGAGAGCTTGAATAACATCCATCATTCGTTGATGTTTATATATAATCGCTCCTCCTTGAGAATCTAGATGACCTGTCCTTTGAGATCCAAAATGTGGACACCTCAGTCTAAGACCAAAGCATGTGTGGTCAGGAATTGGTTGGGGGTAAACTGTCTGATGCATGACCTCATTCGTTTGCAGTTGGTACATCCACCATTTCAGATGACTGCTGACAAGGGGTAGGGCTGCCATGATGCTTTCCAAGGATTCTGACTACTGGATGAATGTATTCCTTAGAAACTACCGCAGTTTCCTCATGTGCAGTCTTGCCAGGGGAACCATTAAATTGGTGGATGCCATGTGGCTTAGTGTGCTCAGGAACTGCTTGGATAATAGTACTGATTTTTTTTTACATGTCCTGGAAGAAGGCAGTTACTGATTCTTCCTCATTTGGTGGTAAGTAGCTTTATTTGCATCAGTGTCTAACAGTTCATCCAAGAAGATAACACTTCTGGCTGGGTACTGGTTGGACTTCTGCTTGTTGAGGTAGAAGCCCAGTTTGTTGAGGTAATATAGGGAACACTCCAGTACTCTCTCCTGTGTCTGAGCCTGTACCAGGCAATCAACTAAGTAAGGATAAACAGAGATATCCTTGGATCTGCAGCGAGATATCACAAGGGATAGACATTTTTAAAAAACTCTGTGTACAGTAGCTACACCAAAGGGCAAGGTGGTAACTGAAAATGATGGGCTATCACCACAAGACTTAGCTACTCAGTCCTTTGAAAATGGGGATATGGAGGTACTGTATTCATACTTGAAATCTAATGTTATAAGCAGCCGGATGGCCTGTGAGGGGCAGTATAGCCTATAGAATTCGTATCCTGAACTTTTGAATGATTAGAAACGTGTCTAGTTTTAACAAATCTAATATCAGTCATCAATATCCATACTTCCTGGTATAAGGAAAAGTGTTACTATAACCCTTTTGTTTCCTACTAGGAGGGGACACATTCTGTGGCCCTCTCCAATGAGGTGCTCATGATCTTCTGTAAGTGGTGACAGGTCTCTTTTTTTGTAGTCTGGCCAGAAAATGAAGCTTGAAACCTTTGGGCACTATCTGTAGACCCCACTGGTTTGTAGTTATATTTAACCAATGCTGGTAACAGAAGTGAGTGGTAAGCCAACAGGGGTATTGGGAGAGAGCATATATGGCTTATTGTTTGAGATTAAAGATGTTTTTTGTGGTAATACTGAAGGCATTGTATATGCCCTTAAATGTCCTTGCAACAAGTTCTATATTGGAGAAACAAAAAGACCATTTAAAATCATGTTACTTGAACATATTAGGGACATAGTTAATAAGAGGGAGGAAAGTGCAATAGCTGTGCACTTTAATAAATTTCATAATGGCAATATTAATGGTTTGAAAGGTACAGTTTTGGAGAAAATTTATACATATGGTGATAAAAATGAATTAAAAATAAATTGCTTTTTAAAGAGTCTACTTATAGTTTAAAGTTTGGTACAGTGTCCCCTAAAGGGTTAAACAATGAAATCAATTAGAGTTTTCATGTGTAATATTTTCCTGAAAGTGAGTAATTATGTTTAATTGTATAATCAATTGTATAATTGATAGGTGTACATAGGCAGGCAATTTTTTGTGAATGTTACACACCTTGAAGGCTTGTGGGGCTGAGACATCAGTGTGTGTTTTAAATAAATTTCCTGTGGATTACTAGCTGGTGGTTCTATTTTCTTCTTTGGTGCTCTCTACAGTGTGGTTTTGCTGTATTGGCAGACAGCACTCTGGAAAAGGTAAAACTAGTTGGGGTATGGGCCCTGGAGTCTTTATATATCCCGCTAACTTCTTGCTGCAGTTTTTCTTCTGCGCAGCTTTATTATTCTTCATATGTTTTTCTATGCCCTGCCTCCAATAATAAGGACTTTATTTGGAGAGAAACCTTCTATTATACTTGGAAATTGGATGGGGAACATATGCTTTAATTCCATAGTTTGCTCTCTTGCTCTCATATCTTTTG
Source organism: Protopterus annectens (assembly GCF_019279795.1). Taxonomy (NCBI): domain Eukaryota; kingdom Metazoa; phylum Chordata; order Ceratodontiformes; family Protopteridae; genus Protopterus; species Protopterus annectens. The sequence continues at coordinate 1,126,377,331 of NC_056744.1, forward strand.
AAAATGTTGCAGAAAGCAGCTTTGAAGAGCAATTAGTTATCTAAGAAAACATCTTTGATATTTTCGGACAGAGACAGAGTCCTCAAGCATATCTTCTGATGACTGACCCTGGGCAGCATCCTACAACACTGCAGACACAGAATCTTACTCACATTTTAAGCCATATTTTCCCATAAATAAAGCAGTCCGGATAGGGTTGAGAATAAAAGCCTTTAATGCTCTGTTCTGCACTATCTCGCAATTATCCTAAAGTTGCTTGACGACATGTTTCTGATACTTAAAAATATGCATCTGAGAATTTTAGGCCCTAAAGGCCAGGGTTGGTTATGTATACATTTTCTTTCTAAACCTGTCAAGCAATCTGCTTTTCCTATCACTGGGAAGTTTATTATGTACAGGAACCAGTCCTGACCCCTTAGCAGACTCCAAGGGTACTGAGTCATTATAGGACCTTTGTACAAAATTGTATAGAGGGTCCTGCACTCTATAAAACAGATGTGTCTCTTGGGAGTGGCAGCTAGCTCTTAGGAAGCAACTTGAAAGATGTGCAACATGGCTTCTTGGACTGGACTGGAGGAATAACTAAAAGTTTGAGAGGTCCCAGTCTCAGAAGGTCCAGATAACTCTTTTGTGAAGCAGAGACCTTATAAGATTGCCACTGGAAATGTTGCTTAATGAGGGCAAAGGTAACCCCAAATGACAGTTCCTCTGGATGTATGTTAGAGGCTAAAGTGCCCTTACTATGTCACAGAAAAGGGAAAGGGCATCCATAATTTGCAATGCAGTGTCACTTCCTCCTTCTAAGAAGCATAGGAATGAATTTCCCCAGAGAGGGATTTCTGCCTTTCTTTTGGGTGGAGGGATTCCCTAACCCAGAAAGGTGTTCTCAATCAGGCTGCAAGTTAATTGATGGTGTACAAAGTCATATTAATATACACGTGCTTGATTCACAGGGGATTCCAACTGTGATGGGAGATACTAGGAGGAACTCCTTCATATATCATCTGATACACTGAGTACATACCTGTTATATATGACAAAATGAGTCATCCTTGATGAGTATAAGACTACGAAAAAATCCAAGTCATATGAAAACCTCCTGGGAGGATGCAGCTAGAGAAGTGCCAGAAGGTGAAAGCTGCGAAGGCTGACTTCTGCAGTACTTAAGTGACAAAGTATGCCTAAAATCCTGCAGTTGTAGTCTGAGAGGCAGTGCTTTGTGAAGGCATGATCAAGTGGTCACAACATAATATGTCCATAATGGATACATTTGTGAAGCAAGCACAGGAAGTAGCCATGGTCCTGGTGGAATGTCCTTGGACAGTGACATTTTTCAACAGGTTATTTGCTTCCTGATGGCAAAACACAATGCAATTAGCAATCCAGTGGAAATATGTTTGACTAGCAAGTGGGAACCCATCTACTACATTGAAGGAGACAGATGGCTATTATGTCTTCATGAACTCATGCAATCATTTCTCCCAGAACATAAACTGACACTGCATTTCCAGTAGGTGAACAGATGTTTCTCTTCTGTTTTCTGCCCTTGCAAAGAAACCAAGGAGATAAATTAAGTGGCTTAAGGACAATTCGATACTACTTTCAAAAAGATATGTGAGTCAGTCCTCACAGATATCAATAACCAATACCCTACTGCACTTGAAAAAAAAAAACAAATGCTTTACCTTAGTACAAGGGTTAACTTTGACCTCATAAACATGACCAGGTATCTAACAAACTCAAACACCTCCACAAATTACACAATGAAGCATTCAACAAGTGGAAATCCAACCCCTCCACACACTCCCAAGCCAAATATACCACACTATGCAACCTTGCCAAGTAATCCATTCACAGATGCAAAAACAAGCACAGCCAAAACAAACAGATCTCACTTTTAGCCAAACCTAAATATTCTAGAGAGAAATCAACCTGTTGATTAGCTGAAAAATGCAACACAGCTTCACTGCTCTGAACCCCTCAAACACCATCCATGCAAACTCTCATGCACTGACTTCCTCAATGAATTCAGCAACCTGCCAGATGTCAGCAACATAAACCTACCATCCCCCACAGGAACCCACTCCCTCCTTTATATTCCACTTCAAAAAGTTTAGAATCAAAGAGACTGAAACATAACTAGACCACATACAAACAGATACTCCCCCGAGCTAAGATAACCTAGCCCCCTGGTTCATTTACCTTTGTAAGGACTTCATCTCCCACTCTCTCACTCACATATACAACCTCTATTTAACTAATAAGATTATGCCTCAGATATGGAAAACAACAATAGTCACTCCTATTCCAAAACTACCCAAGCCAGCTACCGCTTCCTAATTCCATCTTATCTCAATACTTGCCACATTAGTTAAAATACTAGAAACAATTATCTACAACTAAATTACTGCTTATTTACATCAATACCATATTCTATCTAAAAAGCAACATGGATTCTGGAATGGACGCAGCACCATAACAGCTCTCTATACCTCACAAATGACATCCTAACACGGACAAAAGCAGTCTTTACTGACTTCACAAAAGCCCTTTAGCTAACTGACCATAACTTACTATTTGACAAATTAACTGAAATAGGCATTAATGAATATACAAAACCTTGGTTTGTAGACTTCTTCACCAATAGAGCCTTCAAGGTGAAAGTAGGCACTGCCACCTCTGAAACAGCTCCTCTTATGAAAGGAACTTCCCAGGGTTCAACTTTACCCCCTCTGCTCTTTTCTATATTTAATAACAAACTCCCATCTTTTCATGCTCAGACACCTCTAATTTTTTATGCAAATGACATGGTCATTTACAGGTCAAACAAATCCCACTCTATTATGCAAATTCAGCTCAAAGATGACCTCCAAACCCTTAACCAATGGCTTATGGGCCAGAAACCTATACTCAATTTCTCAAAAAAAAAAAAAAAAGGCAATGTTCTTTGGAGCCAACCAAAAATTAGCTAAAGCGCCTAGATTCTTTTATATTAAAGATGTTAACAATATCACAATAGAAACTACCACATCTGTCAAATATCTTGGCATTTGGCTAGACCAATCTCTTAACTTTCAACTACACATTCAAAACATATGCAAAAAGATCAACATACTACTGTCCTGGGCAAACAAGCTATCGCCTCTTCTGTTAAAGTCAGTCAAAGCTGCCTCAGGCAAAAGCATACTCTTATCTTAACTCAAATAAGGACTAATCATTACAGCTGCAGCCTCAAAGAAAAATGTCATGACCTTACAAACCATCGCCAATAAAATCTGCTGGTTCATCACTAACTCCCCCAATAATGAGCACCACTGTCTAATTCTCGCCAAATCTAAATGGCTGCCAGTACATTTGAGATCCATCCTCCTAATGGGATCACTAATTCACAAAGCCCTTTGTCCTGAGACAGCATCCTCTCTTACTCAAACTTTTCAGCAAAACCCTCTCATATAATCTCAGGGGTATCTCTCTCAGTCTCAACCACCCTAGTAACTCCAAAAAGTAAACTCTACTGCACTGACCATGCATACTCCATCCTAGCATCTAAACTATGGGACTGCATTCCTCTTTCAACCCAAGATGTCAAAAAGTACTCGGATGTCATACAACAGCTTAAGAAACACCCAAGCCAAGTGCAGTTGCACTCACTCAGGTCACGTTACACAAACCCTGCAGCTGTCTCACACACCCTTCATCCCTAGTTCATCCTTCCTTTTCTCATCTTCTCATCCACTTTACTTACTGCCTCACATTCATCCTAAATCCCTCTTCTCTCTGCATATTTCTCACACTTCTCCTTTTTATTCCTCTTCCCCCTGCACGCCTCTCACACCTTTTCTTTTTCTACCCATGATACCCTTTCTTACAACTATTCTCACTTGCCTCTTCCAATGTCTACATATTTCTCTATATAATGAGATGGTGCTATCCCTGCATAAGAAATCTCAGTCATTATGACTACATCTTATCCATAAAGTTCTGCTAATCATAACTCCATTTTTCCATCCATCTTACAACATTGTTAACTGTTTCTTGAATTAAATGTTGTAAAATATTCCTGCATCTGTAAAAATACATATATTGATATATCACACACACACACACACACACACACACACACACACACACACACACACACACACACACACACACGTTTTTAACATATCCTTGCATCAGTAAATCTGTTTTGCTCCTTTCTTAAGTGATCCTATTCACTCGGGCTGTGCCTTCACATGGTCCAGTAAGATCAATGCACTACCCCGGCAAACATAAAATAAATAAATAAATAAGGTAAAAAAAAAAACAGTCCTTAAGAGAGAACAAATACAGTTCCAGTATCCTGAGAGCAGATAGGATGGCCACAAAGAACAGCACCTTGAAAGAGATGGACTTCAGAGCTGCTGAACCTGTAGGATTCAACAGGGAATCAGGTAGCTTTACCAATCATGAAAATGTACACCTTAAGAGGGACAGGAATTCTTCAAAGCAGGATGGAGATGAAGATGCACAACCATTTTAAAGAACTGCTTGACTACGTTAGGATATGCACAAATGAAGAAGACATGCACCCTGTCCATGAAGTGCCTGAAAAATGAATATTACAGGACTCGGAGATAAGCAAGAAAAAAAACAAACAAACAAATCCAGTACAGCAGCACACACAATATCTTTCTGCTAAGATGGAGAACCTACTGCAGACAAAGAAAACAAGTCATAAGAAAGACAACTTTCTACCAACTTCATTTGCTTGTAAAAAGTCCCTCTGAAGGACAGTGCCATCAAGAGATGGTATGAAAAGGTACTACATGCAGAGGTAGAGCTGTTTATTGCCTCAGGGGTGGAGAAACTTCCTCATCTTGGACCAGGGACAAAAACCTCAAACACACACACTGTCCATTCACTAACTGGCAACAAGAATGACGCTTGTTTTTTCTTTGCTGAACTTTTTAATGAGGCACAGAACCAGAGAAAGAGTGAAAGATGTCCATAATGTGATAAGAGGAATAGCAAATCTAAAGTCAGATAAGTCATAGAACCAGAGAAAACAGTGAAAGACGTCCATAAATATTACAACAGGAATAGCAAACCTATAGTCAGATCTTCTTGTCCTGTGGAACTGAAAGGAAAAGGGTCAGGGCCAAATCCTCCTATCTGGCAAATAAGTCACTCCCTAAGGTGTGGTACTCTGGAAGACTTTGATAAGAAATGACTCCCAAATCTTCTGCTCCAAAAAAGGACTGGCAAAGCAGATCTCAGTGAAACTGTTGGCATGAGCATGTTAACCTCTCCCAGAAAGAGAAAGGCAATAAGGATGATGGCTTCTGTCTGTGGACCTGCATCACCTGGTTACATGAACTGCCCTGCTTACTCAGGCACAAATGATAGATTGTTTTTTGGAGCACAATAGGTGGGATTCCTACTTCAAGTTCGCTGGTTCTGGTTTGTGTGGAGCTTTCACTCTGAAGAAATATCTACTTTTCTTGAACTTTTGAGAAGCTTAGATAGGTTTCACACACTACTAGCAAAGTATCATTCATCAAGACTTGCAACACATTCAGAAGGAAGAAAGGAGCACCAAGACAGATTGGTGAGCACTACAAAGCATGGAGATTATGGTCTGACACCGGTAAAAATTCAGAGTTTACAGTGACTCTGCAACCAATGAAACCTTGCAGTACATTGCAACACCTTCATCCTTGGGAACTAAGACAAACTGAACATTATGGTCACCATAAAGCCCATATGGTGCACGGGGGTCCTAACCTGGACTTTTCACCAAGACTGTGAAGGTCACTGCCTCCTGAGCACTCTTTGAAGGCTTTAATAACTGAAGATAGTTTTACGCTGCCCTGATGAGTCAGTCATCTGAGATGATCTCATACAGGATTTCTACAAGTTTCTAGAGACTCCCTCAGGGCCTAAGCCAGAGACAGCACCACTAGGGAGTCCCATTAAATGGCAATCAGGCACAAGTCACCTAGGTAATACATGCCCCTGTGTAAACCTCAGATACTGATGTGTCACAGCATACATTACACAGAGCAACAAAAACATCACAGTATAACGAGCCCCTGCCTGGAATATGATGAAATGGATGCCCTTAGTGAAGTTATCAAGATCCATGACAGCTTACACATTTCTTGTCCCCTATGGAGCATGAAAAAAGTGAGAGCAAAACTGATAAACCTGACCAAAAAGGACATTCTGTAAAGCTAAACTGAAAAGAAAAGGCTGGTCCTGCCCCAAAAATTCTGTGGAGTCAGCTTGGTCTTTGTTAGGCATACCTTCTGTAAAGGACATACAGTTCTATGTCATGGCAATCTGTAATCATCAATGTTTCAAAACTTGTACACTGTATTCAAAGTATGGTCATGACCAAGTCCTGCACAGTGGAAGCATTATCTCTTTGATTCTGAAAGACAGTAGCCTTAGAACGCACCCCAGCAATAGGTCTGCAGCTACCACTGCCATGCAGTTCTCCTCCCAGTCGTCCTATACAGGCATGCTCAAAATCCTCAGATTCCTTCTTTGCCCAGCTTCCATCAGTTCTACTCTCTAACCTGATACTTCATTGCATTTGTTAGTATTGCACTTCAAATATCACCTTTCTACCCACTTCTTCAGCCTCATCCAGTCCCTAGTTATTCTTTTCCCCAACTCTCCAGTACTGCTCCTTTATGCCATCAGCAAACAAGCTGATCCTATTACTGGAGCTAGAACAAACTCTTATGTGTATGAGTCTCTCTCTCTCTTAAGTAAATGCTGCATAAGTAAATGATTGATAACCTAATTTCTTCTAATCCACACAAGAACTGCCCTGTGTCTTTCAATTCTTGCAGTTTTTGCTTATACAACCTAATCTGAAAGGCTAATCCAAGCATTAGACTTGCTCCCTGTGAAAACAGAATGGTTCCTCACACTACTTTTAAATGTCAGGTCCTATATCACCAAATTCATCCCTCTTGTTCTTTCACTTATTTCTAAAAATGCTGCTATCTTGGGTGCTGCTGATTCTGATGAGGTATTTTACATTTTGTTTCATGCCTCTTCACATGTCTCACCAACAGATACATACATGTCAAAGTTCCTTTAATCTTCCTCTTTCCATACAGCTTCTTATGTAGACAGTACAATGTTTATACTGTCTTATAAAAATCTAGAAAGATTTGTTTAGCAGTATTTTAAAAGGCGAAGAAGCAACAATATTTTGGAAGAAAGCTGTGGTGGCTGTAACACCTAAAGATGTTAAAGACCCATCAGATCCAGCTTCAAATAGGCCCATTTCTATTCTAAACCAATGTTTATACCATTTTTTTCCATACTGCCTCCATTGTGCCTGCATTTTCAGAGAGATGTCACCAGAATAAATATTTAAAAAGTATGGTCATGACCAAGTCCTGCACAGTGGAAGCATTATCTCTTTGATTCTGAAAGACAGTAGCCTTATAGGTCTGCAGCTACCACTGCCATGTCAAAGTTCCTTTAATCTTCCTCTTTCCATACAGCTTCTTATGTAGACAGTACAATGTTTATACTGTCTTATAAAAATCTAGAAATATTTGTTTAGCAGTATTTTAAAAGGCGAAGAAGCAACAATATTTTGGAAGAAAGCTGTGGTGGCTGTAATACCTAAAGATGGTAAAGACCCATCAGATCCAGCTTCAAATAGGCCCATTTCTATTCTAAACCAATGTTTATACCATTTTTTTCCATACTGCCTCCATTGTGCCTGCATTTTCAGAGAGATGTCACCAGAATAAATATTTAAAAAGTATGGTCATGACCAAGTCCTGCACAGTGGAAGCATTATCTCTTTGATTCTGAAAGACAGTAGCCTTAGAACGCACCCCAGCAATAGGTCTGCAGCTACCACTGCCATGTCAAAGTTCCTTTAATCTTCCTCTTTCCATACAGCTTCTTATGTAGACAGTACTGTCTTATAAAAATCTAGAAATATTTGTTTAGCAGTATTTTAAAAGGCGAAGAAGCAACAATATTTTGGAAGAAAGCTGTGGTGGCTGTAATACCTAAAGATGGTAAAGACCCATCAGATCCAGCTTCAAATAGGCCCATTTCTATTCTAAACCAATGTTTATACCATTTTTTTCCATACTGCCTCCATTGTGCCTGCATTTTCAGAGAGATGTCACCAGAATAAATATTTGGCTGAAAATAAAAACAGTCATACAATTTTCTACAAACAGTATCACTGTGTACAAGAATTTCAAACTAGTCTGTTGCTCTGAACCATTTATTACTAACTTTGTATTTCAGTTTATCACATTTTACTTCTATTTTCTGCTGACTTTATTCATCCAGTAGGCAGCTTTAATAATGTTTTCAGTACACATTTTATGAGACACCATCCTTTGAACTAGTTACAACGCAGACCATGCCTTCTGTTACAATGTGCAATTACATTGTGTGAAATCGCTTCCATGCAGAGGTGAACATTTTCACAATTTCAGTTTATAGGCTACGCTGACAAGAATATAAAATGCCACAAATGTGGTAAAAAATAAAAAAAAGATGCTTGCATATTTTCATAACTGGTAACTGTAAATTCCCTGACACCACACAACCATTTTTCAAATGGTACCAAACTTCAATAGTGTGATTTTCAAGTTCCAAGTCATTTTTTTACATTCAGGTTTAACACTCTAATTTATTGTGCAAAACTTTATAAGCACTATTAATCTGCACGATCATAGCAGAATGAAATCTTATATAAATTCTAAAATAATCATCTGTTGGGAGAATTCCTAGCAAGTGCAAATGCAGACTTAAAAGTGCTTAAGGTCTGACACTAAATATTTCCCACAGGCATCTCTTCATAGAACCTTATGAATAAATGCAATTGACATTTATCACATACTGAAATCTAATTTTAATATAAAATATGCACAGCAAGCAATTACCTTAAATTACCACGTGGAAATTAATCTACAATTTAGTCTACAAGTACCTCACAAAGAATTCTCTTCAAACTTTTGTTGACGATTTACCGTAACAATGACAGTTTTGAATAACTTTTTATCAGTTCATTAACACAGCCTTGTAACACTGTTTTCTATATTGTGATACTAAAAATTTAATATAGGCAGACAATTTTGCATCCACACCAAGCATTTATCTAATGTATGTTCAGGAAAAGGTCTAAAGCTGCACACAAATGGCTGTTCATGCTTTCCTGGTGAAACTTATCTCCAATCTCCCACGACACACACACATTTCGAGATGTGACATTTGGGACACAAATTTAATATTTTTTAACCATTTACAGGACATCTAAGGTTAAGAAGAAGCCATCAATCAACAAAGAGGTCTTTTTGTTTAGAAGCTGTAAATACAGTGAATCTAAGTATCCTATTATCTAAAACATGTCCCCAACTTTATAAACCTTGCAGAACACAGAGAAGTCAGATGAGATGTGATTTTTATCAAGAAAAAAAGCTTGTATTTTCAAAGTAGCCTACGACCTCTGCTCTCAAGGAAACACCTAGCATTCATTCACTCTTTTAATCATTCATTCTCTGATTATTTGCTTAATCCCATTCAAGGTTGTAAGAAAGCCTCTGTGGGCAGGTGGAAGAGAAGTTAGTCCTATATCACAGGACATCTGTACATGTGTGTGTGTGTATATATATTTATATATACACACACACATTATATATATATATATATATATATATATATATATATAAAAACACACACACACATTATATATATATATATATATATATATATATATATATATATATATATATAAACAAACACACACACACACACACACACACACGTACATCTCTATGGGTAGTTCTGAGGATCATCAATTCACTTTTGTATGTAGGATATGGCAAGAAAATGGAATACAGAGTACCAAGCAAAATTCCACATAAGCATTCGGAGGACCTACACATTTCACAAGAAGGCACTACAACAAAAAATCTACTGAAGAAAACCAAGCAATGTTAGGGAAAAAAAAAAACGAATTGCTGCACTACTGTGTCAGCCATTGTAAAACAGATGACTACAGCCCATCATAAAGACAGCAATATAGGGATTCTGTAATATTAAAACTACTGCTTTTTAACTGTTAAATGAAAATTGTTGGGTTCTCCCATGATGCTAACAGCTACCTGAAATACCAAAGAGTAAATCGCACAACATCAGCTATGTACTGTTACTCATAAATGCCAACCGTAAAAGATTTTACCACAATTTTCTTTGTTGTAACGAGATCATTTCATAATTGTAATGAAATGCTGTGATACTATAATCGTTGTGTGGTTCTTACAATTCAGTACATATTAGGTCATCTGTTAATTTTTCATTTTATATTTATAATGGTACTTTGCGAGACAAGGTATTTACAACAATCTGTTTACAGGGGTCTACATTATACACTCGAAGTTTTAAAACTTCGACGCTCATATGATCGACACCATATGAGTGAAGTTTTAAAACATCGAACACAAAATAAAAATAAACAAAAACAAAAAAACCTATCTGAACGCAAGACCCCCTGCACCCCCCCACACCCTCCACTACTTAAATATACCAACTCTGAGATCGTATTACAGTGAGGTAAAGGGAAATATTCCCTTCAGCGATCTCCGCTGAAACTTGCGAGCTTTCAAAAGTTCGCTCATATGGTGTCGACCATATGAGACGACCTGTAAAAGTTTGCGCTTCTGTTATAGACCTGTTTACAGACAAAATATGTTGCATTATAGGAAATGCAGATTTTCTTTATTTACCTTTGGTATTAAGAATGTTCAAGGCCTTGAACTAATTATTTTATGAAAACAATCCCAAGTCTGGCATTCTGTCCTGAAAACATAAAATACTAATAACAGCTACAAAATATTTTTCTTTAAAGTGTAAGAAATCATTACTTCTAAATTTTAGCCCCAGAGGAGTTTAAAAAAAATAGGACCAAAGGTTTCTATATCAATAAGTTGCTTTTCATGTAAATAGCTTCAAAGACTTCAGCAGACAAACTGCTTAACAATTCTCTTTCATAAGAAAAAAAAAATCTACTAAGAGAATGTAAGTTACACAGCTACTTTCATCTGTCAAATTAAACTTCCATGTCTTCTGAAAAGTGGTTATCTTTATTTTTTGAGCTACTACACTGTTAAATCAATGCGGTAATGCAAAAAATTCTGAAATGTGTTCTATAGCAGTAGCAGCACAAAGGTCAGGTAATGTCAGGTTGCCTGCAGATAAAAAAAAAATGCAATAAAAAATAAAATACAATAACCTAAAGAAACCTGTATTCAGTAAACGAATGGACTTAGGTGCAAAAGAGCTGTGCAAGTTTTTAACCAAGAGGACTTTCAAAGTAAGCAAAGGAGAATATGTATGCATGAAGTATACTGTCCTGGAGGTTACAGGAAATATAAGTGATCCAGATGAACTGTGGTGGTGGTGCTGCGGTAGCGTTGTCGCCTCACAGTAAGACACTGTGTTGTTCGATTCTCAGCTAGAGTGTCTTCTGTGTGGAGACGTGTTGATGGGCGTACCTTCGTTGAAGGTTGTGCGTCAGAGCTGGCAACTCGGCACGTAAAAATCTACTGCCAATCATTAGCGGACTGGAGTTCTGCTGTGGCGACCCTTAACCGGGAAAAGCCGAAAGACACAACAACAACATAAGTGACCCAGATGAGTAAGATGGAAGTTGCCTGTGAGAATAAACAGACTGATTTTAGTACTGAAAACATAGGAGCACTGACAAAGAGTTTGCGACCTGAAAGCTTTGTTTTTTCATTAAAAATGATTGCTTTTTGTTATGTTACTCAGTTTGTTTTATTTTTGATAATTTGTTTTATGCAAATTGTTGTTTTACTTAAGTTCATGTTATTTAATAATAACATACGAAAGACAGGCAGCAGCAATAAACTAGTCAAAGCAGCATAGCATTCTGAAAAAAAAAAGAAAGTCAAATGACTAGCTTTAAATGTTTTTTTTTCTTGTGATTTTGCCTTCTGACCATCACACTCTTTCTGGGTCATCCCCCATACACTAAGGCAAGAGCTGACCAATAAGAGCAGTCATAGATGCAACCATCATGGGTGGGTCTGTCTATTTTAAACCTTGACCCCACTGTGCATGCCCAGTAACAGACTCTGCACTGTGCAACAGGCATCAGCTATGGAATGCCACCCACTTTTGTGATTCTTGTAACCCTTCAAGACAGTCTGCCTCCCTTGAAGTCAGCATTCCAGTGAGTTCTTTGTACTAGGACTGTGCACCATGGATATGTACTCGCACACCCTCCCCTAAGGAGAAAAAAAAACAGAAAAGACATTTCACTCCTCTTCTCCTCCATGCCAGTTCCATAAGATTTTTGAGTTGCTAACTGAATTTCAGTCACGCAGGCTATAGTCAGGGATTCATTCCTCAAAGCTAATGGAGTTGGTAACAGGCTTCAAATTTTACAGAAAATACAAATATTTCTGATAAAACAATGTGTTAACATAGACCATTTTTGTGTTCACAACTGCTTCAGAAAAATGATAGATATCTAAATTACAGTTTGATATTTGCAAGGGTTAATTTAAATTACCATTGTGGGGTCTGTAATCTGTATATGTGGAACTAGTAGCAATTATTAATTTGTGAAAGTGAGTCAAACATAAGTGTAAGAAAATATATAAAACAGAAAACACATGCTTTGTCACAAAACGTAATATAAAACAATGCATTTGTATTAACTTATGAATTTTGGTAGACAGGTGATAAATAAAATATGGGAGCATAAAGAAATTAAATGACTTATTATTTGCAACAATATATGTAAGTAAAAACTTATGGGATCAGGTCTCCAGTTTCACAGACCACCTAATTCCAACTGCAGCATGTCCCAGATCCAGTGAATGGCATGTTAAAAACTGCTGTTTCAGGCCTTTCACTGAAGCAGATTTGAATTGCTACATCTTAGCAAGAAAGGAACCTGAAAAATTCAATAAACGCCATAATGCAGTCTTAAACCATAAGATGGAAAATAGGCAATGACAGCACTCTACTTCTTCCTCTTAGAATCACATCTGACTTAAAAGACATTTAACACAAACATAAGTAACTCCAAATGTGTTCATTCTCCAGCATGGCTGGAACTGAATAGGTGCTAGGTGTTTTTTTGTCATCCAGTTGAAAGGGATGGCAGCAAGGTCTAATGCAGGAATGATGCTTAACTGAAGCAGGGTATCTTACAAAGTTGGGCCTGCTACATGGGATTTCCACTAGCTAAGGCAGCCATGACGGAAAAGCACAGGGCACAGAAAACCTTGATATCTGCCTGGATGCTGGCATGCAATCAATTTCTTTCATTTACTGGGAAAGTATGGGCCTGTTGGTTCAAAGAAGGATTGATGGTTAACAGCCAATGGGGGTAAAAGTCATTAAAATATAACCCTGGTATAATGTAGTCACATTTTTCCAACCAACTGACAAGACTTGAATCTTTGTGCTATTTTAACTAAAACAGTCTCTTGTTAAAATAATTTAACTTAGTTTTTTGTCTTTCCTTGTTTCTCTGCTATTAAGGGAAATGTTTTTCTGCTTTTTAGCCATGTGTATGTACACACACATCTATAGTTTGATAGCTATAAACAATGACAGATTACAAGAGGGGCATTCTGTGCGGCTGCCTGGGGTTCATGACTTTAGGGGGACCCAATGGGCTGGGGTGTATTTTCTTTTTAATATTTTATTTAGTCCACATTGCTTGTATGTAGCACCTCATTCTGTGTAGTATTTGCTCTCTGATTAAAATGAAAACAGTTACTCAGTACTGGCTCCAACTCCTATCCCATTTGAATTATACTGGCAATGAATTAGAAAAAAGTTAAAAAAAAATCTAAAATGAACCATCTGCATATACAGTCATGCAGTCTGGAGGTCAACTGTAGTTGCACAGCTACATCAGCCAGTCAGGCAGCAAATTTCACAATTAGTATTATCTGTTTTGCCACTTAATAAACAGTTTTGCGTTCAGAGTTTTCACACCAGTATCAGTCATGATACTTTGTACTAGAGTAGTATGTGTCAGGAGCATGGTAGTGGCAGGAAAGTGTATTAAACCCAGACTGCAGCTTGCAGGCAAGTGTAAGCTGTTCCTAGTTTTGATCCATGATCCATAATCATTTATTCCTTGCAAAATTCTGGTTTTAAGACAAATAACTGAGAACTGCAGTCACTGCTGTGTGCGAGCTTAACAGGTAAGAGCATACCTCTCAATTGTATGAGGAATGTTCCTCATTTTAAGTCTTGTAAAGTTAGTGTTCCACATTGTTACACACTGAAAGGATGTTTAACCCAGTCGCTGATAAGACTTTTTTTTTTAGCTACTATCAATGGTCCAAGTAACTATGGCCAATATGAAGTGAGAACACATTGCAGTGATATGTGCTTCTATTTACTCCTGTGGTAAATAGTAATCAGTGTAAAATGGTTGCAGTGTGATAAATCAGCTACTGACATGCAGTAATTATGAAATTAACAATGCATTTATTTATGGGTTTTATTATTTTTGGTAGTATAAAGTGTCAATGTGTCCAGGTTTTACTTTTTAACTAGGAAACTTCAGTTTGTGATTCTCACTATAAGGAACTCTCTATCTCTCTGCAGACAAGCACAACAGTGGTCTTGTAAAAAAAAAATCCATTGCTATCAACTACTGCAAGAATTACAAAAACAAATAATTCAGCCATTTCCACTGTTTCACTATTACAGGAAAAACACATTCTCACAGTTTAATTTCTCCAAGTTTTTTGGGTTTCTAATACCATGACAGGAATAGACCCCATTCCTAAAACTGGTATGATTAAAGTTCATGAAATTAGCATTGTTTAAATCTTTGATATTAACTAAAAGTGCTCAATGCAGCACAGCAATGTGCTGAGAACTGACTCCTTTTGTAATTCATGTGGAATTGCACGTTAGATCTCTTGCTCCTGCTGCTGTTAGAACTATTTTGGTATCCTTCTTCCACATTGCTTTAATTTCTGCCTGAAAATCTTGCTATTTTATGACTTTGAGTCTTTTTTTTTTTAATTTATCCAAATCTTTTGGGTTTCTAATACCATGACAGGAATGGACTCCATGATTAAAGTTTGTGAAATTAGTACTGTTTCACTCTTTGATGTCAGCCAGAAGTGCTCTTCACAGCTCCCACAATGTGCCCAGTAATGACTCCTGCAATTCGTACTGAGTTACATGTATTGGTAACATAACTAAATATGATTGTAGATTCTTTTTTATAATACCCATTGCTCCTACTACTATTGGGATTGTCTGGGTATTTTTCTTCCACATTGCTCTCATTTCTGCCTGCAAATCCTGATATTTTATGACTTTGTTTCTCTCTGCACGCAAGACACTGTAATCAGCTACACTGTGAGTATAGCAATTTCAATGATCGATGCTACTTTTGTCTTCGTTTCATGGACTACTGTATCTGGTTTTCTTGCATCTATCTTTTGAACTGTTGGTAATGTGTAATACCATGTGATGTAGATGTCATCATTTTCTATGATGCATTGTGGCTCATGCTTCCAGTGTTTTACAGCTACTTCAGTATTATAATGTTTGCACAATCCACAGTGCAACAGTCCTGCCACATTATAATGCCTTTCAGCATGCAGTCCTTCTGCCATTAGTACATCACAACCAGCAACAAAGTATGCGACTATTTTCAAATCTGTTTTACAAAACCTACAGTTGTCTGTTTCTCCCACATGTTCAGTGGACTTTGTAAACCAACATGTACATAGCCCACTATCTTGGGAAGCCAATATTAACCTCTCATCTTTTGGTTTGAATTTGCTTCTCCTTAACCATTCCTGCATTTGATCCTGATCAACATAGGTTCATAGCTGTGTACTAGGCTAATGGCCCTGGAGCCTTTACAAGTCTAGCCCATAGAAGTGCCCTGGCATTGTATCACCCGATGTTAGTTTCCAGTGCCTCGATCAAGTAGAGCCACTGGAGTGCTCCCTGTGGTTAACTTTCGATTTCCCATCCACTCATCAGGATTTCTCTTGAAGAGGGCCAGTGAGGTGCTCTGTTTGACGTGTATGGGAAGTCTATTCCAGAGCATGGGCGGTCTCTGGGTTATGAACCTGTCCCTCCAGCATGTTCTATTGATTGTGGTAATGAAGATGAGGTCTCTGGAGCATGTGGTGCAGAGGGATTGGGATTTCTTTATATACAGCATTTCTAACAGAGCTGGATCAGACACGGCTTTGTAAGTCAAGCAGAGTTCGCCTCTTAGTATATGATATTAGGCAGAGAATAGCTGGAGTTTTTTTACTCTGTCCATGTAGGACATGTTTTTAAGGCCTAGGATCCTCTTTGTGAGGTACTTTTGTGGCCTCTCCAGCTGTTGCAGGTGTCTAGTGAGGTACATGCCAAATGGGGCATTATACTCTATGACTGGTCTAATGAGGGAAGAGTAGAGAGAAATGACAACCTCTTTCTTCCTAGATGCAAAACCCTTGGTAATGAGATGTGCCACACAGAAGGACTTTCTGACCACAGTGGCAATGTGGTGGTTGAAGGAGAGGTTGCTGTCAACCTGTGTCCCCAGATCTCTTATAATGCCTTCAGTGTTCAGTGGGCTCCCATCGATGTGGTAATTAGTGGGAACTGAGTTTTTCCCAAAGGGGATGACGACGCATTTTTTGGCATTAAACTTAAGGCCATGGTTTCGACACCAGTCAATGGTCTCAGTGAGGTTCTTCCACAAGTTTTTTATACTTGCAACTATATTTATGCATTTTCCACATTTCCTGCCTTCTCATCTGATGCTTCACCTTACAGTCTTTCTTTTGTTTTTTTGGCACATTCAGCTGCTGCCTGATTTTTATCTACTTCTGGTTTAATTCCCATTATTGCTTGACATAGATAAGCTTCTGCTAGACTAAGAAGGGAAGTCAGCATAGATTTATTCTCATCATGTTTCAAAACTTTCACTATGTTTGGGTTTTGCAAGGTCAGCAGCTATGTATGCAGTCCCACAACTGCAGCTCTATACATGTAATCAATTTCAAGGAGGCCCATACCTCCTCCTGAACGGGGAATATATGATCTTGGTATGCACTGATTTTTTTATAAATCACCTGATGAGCATGAAGCATCCCTTCTTGTTATCCTGTCTAATTTATCCAACACCTTTTGGGGCCAGTCAACCACTCCAAAACTGTAAGTTAGGACAGGAAGAGCAAATTGGTTTATAGCTTGAATTTTGTTCCTAGATGTCAATGCTGTTTTCAGGATTAATTTAAGTCTTCTATAATATTCCTTATTGAGTTTTATTTGCATTTATTCATGTTTTATTGTTGATACTTCATCAATTTCCAAATATTTATACACTCCCTCTTGCTCAAGTTCTTTTATATCACATTCTTGCCACAAACTGTTGTTTTCTTGGTGCTGCAGCTTTCCTGCTTTAAAGGTTGCTTTTGTACATTTATCAAGACAAAATGACATTCTTATATCATCTGAAAAAGTTTTGACTACTTGCAATTGTGCTTTCAGTTCCTCATCTGATGAGCTATACAGTTTTAAATCATTGACAAAGAGAAGATGAGAAGTCTTTACACTTTGTTGCTTTCTGGGAGTCAAATTATAGCCATGATCTAATCTGTTAAGCAGACAGTTTAACAAGTTGAGGACAATGCAAAAGAGCAACGGTGACAGACAGTCACCCTGGAACATCCCCCTTTGGATTTTTATCCCTGAAATAACAATTTGCTTTTTATCATGGCTTAACTGCAAAGTGATTTGCCACTGTTTCATGGTCGCCCTGATGCAATTTATCAGTGTAGGGTGTATCTTATACATTTTTAAGTACTTTTTATCCATGAATGTGAGATACTGTCAACTTATTTTTTGTACTTAACAAACCCGGCCAGCAATCCGAATGTGACAAAAAAATGATCCAAATTTACTTATTCATACAATTTATTCATAATATTCATGATAAAGCAGCCAAAGTATTCCTGTTAAATAAACAAGTCACAGCCACAAACAGACTGGTTTTGGCACATTAGCCTTTATCAGTGTACAAAATAAGAGAATTCAGTTATGTGTAATACATATAAGTGTGTGTGTGTGTGTGTGTACATAACCCATCCCACCTATTCCCACTTCTGAATGGATAATAACAGAGGTAGAAGCTGTAAGAAAATGTAGTGTAACATTAACATTATGAGTAAGGAGAGGTTATGTATAATGGAGGGAGGGGGAGTTTAAGTTGGGGCAGGGCATAAGCAGGACCGTGAGTTTAGCAGGTTGTCTTTCACATATTTTTTTTTAAGTAGTTAGTGTTAGAGATGGTTCTTAAACATAGGGGCAGTTTATTCCATGCATTTGCAACAGAGTGGTTAAAATTAGTTTGCCCGTGTTTTTACTGGGCTTATAAATTTCCAAGAGGTGTTAGTCAGACCCACAGAGTGTATGACCGGGAGTGTAGAAAAAGATGAGTGTTGAGAGAGAGCAGGACAGGTGGAGGGTTTAGTTAGGATGGAGTGAGTCAGGTGTAGCTGAGGTCGTAAAAGTTGCTGGTGGAATTCAAGCCATTGCTGGCTTTTCAAAGACAGGCATTGGTGTGAGCAATAGGGTTGGTTTACAGCAAATCTATCAATTTTATTATAAGTGAGCTCCAGTTTAGACATAAGATTAGACTGTAGGTAGGTGAGGATTGAGGCAGCATAAAATAGGATGGGAAGTAGGAAAGCTTAAGCAAGAGAGAATTTAGATTTACTTGTGAGTATTTTTGTGCTTGTAGAGTAAAACCCAGTTTTTGATGATACTTTTTGATTCACTATTAAATGTGGAGATCAAATTTTAGTCGAGCATCGGTTGTGACTCCTAGTAGTTTAGTTTGAGGTTCTACTGTGATAGTTGTGTTACTGAGGGAGGTGACAGTGAAGGTATATCTGTGTTGTTGGTGGGTTTTTGGGAGGAAGAGGAGGAGTTTGGTTTTCTTAGGTTTCAGTGGGAATCTGTTAGTAGTTAGCCATTTTTCAACAGATTGGAGCGCTTTTTGTGTAAGCGTTAGAAGGTGGAGGAGATTGTCAGAGCAGGAGATAATTGTGGAGTCATCAACATATTGTACTAAAGAGGAGTGAGGACAGGATGTGTAGAGGCTGTTAGTAAGATAGAGGTCCAAGAATGGAGCCTTTGGGAAAGTACAGTTGTGTACACTTACCATAAATGTAGATGTTCAAGTGTATTCACTGTTGCAGTCATCACATTTGCGTTATCTACCTGCAGGTAGCCCTCAGCCGGCCTGAATACCAGAGTCTTGGGATTTCTGCGTCGGATGCTGTCACTTCTTCCATGACATTAGGTCGTCAGGGGTATAAAACATCCGGCCGATGCCATTACATCAGTTTTTCTTGCCCCAGATGTCCGGTGCCCCCAAAACAGGAAGCAATTATATGGTGTGGAACACCCCCAGCAAAAAGCAAATACACATAGTATAAGATATGCCAAACCAAAAAGGACAGGTGAAAGGAAAGTTTTTCTTGCCCCAGATATCAGGTGCCCCTAAAAAAGCTGTTAAAATAAATATATATATATATATATATATATATATATATATATATATATATATAAATACATGCACCAATATATACTTTTTACCTTCCTCTACCTTCCTACACCAAACATACCCCTATGAAAGCTGTAGAAGAAAAGAAAGAAAAGGAGGGAGGTAACCTGGACTGCAACAGTGAATACACTCGAACATCAACATTTATGGTAAGTGTACACAACTGTACTATGTTCTTCATGTTTCACTGCTGCAGTCATCACATTTGGGTTGATTCCCAAAGCTAAGGAAGGGTGGAGGTAGATTTAGAAGCATTAGGCCTAGCAATCAGGCCCTATAAGACTGCTGTGGCAAATTCAGCTCTGGATTTAGAAAAGATAGGCCAGTGGTAATGCTTGGTGAAAGTGTGTACAGAGCTCCAGGTTGCAGCTTCCAGGATGTCCCTCGTAGGGACTCCTCTGAGAAATGCAGTAGCGGCAGATGTAGCCATAGTGGAATGTGTTCTTATCCCCTGTGAGGTATGTTTCCATGGTGCTTGTAGCAGAAATGGATGCAGTGTGCTACCCATTTATATATGGTTTGTTTTGAAATGGCCTTCCCCTCTGCCCCTGCAGCAAAGCTGACTAGCGGCTGGTCAGAAATTCTGAGAGGCTTAGTCCTGTCCAAATAGAATCCAAGCTGTCTGTGCACATCTAGAGAATGCAGTATCCTTTCTCCTTTATTTTGAGGATTAGGGAAAAAAGTAGGCAAATAAATGGACTGGTTTAAAGCCAAACTAGACACCACCTTGGGCATAAAAAATGGGTTAGTCCTGAGGAAAACCCTGTCCACATGGAAGATAAAAAGAAGTTATGTCTTACCATAACGTTCCATCTGAGTTGTTGATCTTCTTCCAGTCATCACTGATGGGTTAGTTTCCGAGCCCTCGGAACCGAATTGGCCTTATACCAAGCTTGCATGCACCAAAAACTCTCGAGCTAAGACGCTACCCACAATGCCCTTCACTCAGTTAACTCAGATCGAGTTTGCATGCAACATACAGAAGAACCAGAAAGTCAGAGGCCATCTCTGCGCAGAAACCCTGAAACACCACAAAGATCCAGAAGATCTGCCAGGAGTCTTTGGTGGGGGTTGGTGGGAGGGTGTGATGACTAGAAGATGATCAATAACTCAGATGGAACATTATGGTAAGTCATAACTTCTTTATCTGAAGTTGTTAATCTTCTTCCTTTATTCATCACTGATGGGACAGAATCCCAAGCTACTTGGAGAACCTGGGTGGCCCTTATAGAAGAGCATTCTTGAGAACCATTGAGTCAAAGGCCGCTCTTTCCTTGGAGATCAGATCCAATTTGTAATGCTTGATAAAGGTATGGGGTTTAGCCCAAATGGCAGCTGCACAGATGTCATCCATGGAGGCCCTAGAGTGGAAGGCAACCGATGCTACAATAGCCCTAGTTGAGTGAGCTTTGATTTGACCAGGCTTAGATTCATTCGTAAGTGAATATGAAAAGCTAATGCAATCTCTGAGCCATTTTGACAAGGTAACTTTCGATACAGCACCTCCCATTCTAGGACCCGCAAAGGAAATGAAAAGTTGGTCCGACTTTCGAAATGACTTGGTTCTGTCCAGGTAGAAACGTAATTGTCTATGAACATCCAAAGAATGTAGGTAGTTTTCTCCCTTGTTTGAATCATTTGGAAAGAATACAGGGAGCTCAATAGACTGATTAATAGCAAAGTCGGAAACCACATTGGGAAGAAAATATGGGTTAGTACGAAGTGATACTCTGTCCTTATGGAAGATCAAATAAGGGCTCTTGATACATAAGGCTTGCAACTCAGATATTCGTCTGGCTTAAGTAACTGCCACCAGAAATAAGGATTTCCATAACAGGAATTTTAGATCACATGTTGCCGCAATCTCAAAAGGGGGTAGAGAGAGAGACTGGAGAGATTCCATGCCTCCACCAGCTGCCTGATGGGAGGTCTGCTGTGGAATATTCCCTTGAGGAAGGTCTTGCAAAGTCAGGTGGAAATAAGTGGAACTCCATCTGACCCATTATGGAAGTTGGAAACAGCTGCTAAATGGACTCAAATGGTGGAAGCTGATGCACCATTGTCGAACAGCTCAGCAAGATAATGAAGAATAATAACTATAGGAGCTGAGAACAGATCTAGCTTCCGATTATGTGACCAAATAGAGAATCTTTTCCATTTGCCCCTATAAAGTTTTCTGGTGGATGGTTTATGTGAGGCCAGGATAATATCACGGACGGATGAAGAAAGGGTTTTCTGCCTGGTAACTAACGGAAGTGGAGAAACCAAGCCGTCAGCTTGAGAGTGGACAGATTCGAGGGAGTCAGCCCTTGTGGGTGAGATATGAGGTCTTGACGAGTGTCTAGGATCCAAGGAGGTTGTAACAGATGAGGTCAGAGGAAGGGAAACCACACTCAATGAGGCCAGAACAGGGCAATGAGGATCACTTTGCTTCTCAACCGAACAGCTTTCTTTAGAAAAGGAGGAATCAGGGGAATTGGAGGACAAGCATAAAGGAGACCCGCAGGCCAATTATGAATAAAAGCGTCTCTCCGTGACTCCCCGTGAGGGGGAAAGAGGGCAAAGTAGCTGCTGCATTTTGTGTTTGAAGGGGAGGTGAAAAGATCGCAGCATGGCTGGCCCCAACGGCTGAAGATTTCTGCCGTCACACTCGGATTGAGAGATCACTCGTGAGGACGGAGGATGCATCTGCTTTGTCTGTTCGTAATCACGTTGGAGCTCCCTGGGATATGCGTTGCGATCAGACAGCAGTTGGAAGCTATCGCCCAATGCCAGATTCTCATGGCTTTGCAACATAGGGGGTAGGATTTGGTCCCTCCCTGTTTGTTTAAGTACCAGACAACAGACATGTTGTACGACTGGATAGAAATCGTTCTGGATGGAAGGTGTGGGTGGAAAGCTTGCAACACCAATAGTACCACTCTTAACTCCAGGACACTGATATGCAAGTTGACCTCTATACTGGACCACGTGCCCTGGACTGACTTTCCCACGACGTGCCCCCCCCACCCCATCAGGGAAAGGTCCGTGGTCACTGTGGCGCTGGGTTGGTGATCCTGGAAGGGGCGACAAAAAGATTTTCATTTGCTCTCATCTGCCAGAGAAGATCTTGTTTGCACGTGTTGGTGATGAGGATCTGTGAGCTCAGGGGGTGAAGACTGGATATCCACTGGGACTGAAGGAGCCATTGTAGCAGTCTCATGTGTAATCTGGCTAGGGGAACAATTGGGATGGCTGCAGCCATAGACCCCAGAGCCTGGAGAACTTCCCTTGCAGACACCTTTTTTGACAGAGTATCACTTGAACTTGTGCCCTTAATCTCTGAAGTCTGTGAGGAGGAAGAGAGACCAGACTTGATTAAGTGTTGAATATTGCCCCTATGAATTCCAATTGTTGTGAGGGCTGAAGGTTGGATTTTTCCCAGTGGATGGTGATGCTCAGCGATTCCGATAATACTAGAGTGTAGTGGAGGGCCCTGACCAGAAAGCACTTGGTGGGGGCAGAGAGGAGCCAATTGTCTAGATACGGAAACACATGTAATCCCTGAAGTCTCAGATGAGCTGTGACCACTGCTAGGCATTTCGTGAACACTCTGGGGGCCGTCGAGAGACCGAATGGCAGGGCTCTGAATTGGTAGTGATTGGCTCCCAGCTGGAACAGGAGGAGACCCCTGGAGCACTTGCCCAGCTTGATGTGATAAAATGCATCCCAGAGGTCTAATGAGCACATCCACACATCCTCCCGCAGAAAGGGAAGGATGGATTGAATCGTGACCATGGGGAACTTGGTCTGAACTACCGATTTGTTTAGCTGGCTGAGATCCAAAATGGGCCTCCAGTCCCCGGTCTTCTTTGGCACCAAAAAGAATCTTGAGTAGAACCCTGATCGGCACTGGTCTGGGGGGACCTGTTGGATGACTCGTTTTTGACATTTATTTATTTATTTTTATTTTTTATTTTACATTTGTTAACCGGGCTAGTCTAGCTGGATACATGTCCATTTTCACAGACAAAAATTTATACATGTTAGAAAATAGACACACAAATAGTGGTGATTAATTTAGTTGAGAGTCTTAGGTAGTTTGGCAATGAGTTCCATGGTTTCCCAATGGGTTAGAGGTTCTTAGCTTTAGTGGTAAGGATATTTGAGAAAACATTGGAGCCTGATTTGAGGTTGTTTATGTCTCTGTGGGTAGGTGGTCACGATCCAGTCAATGATGCTTTTTGATGAGAGTTGCCTATTCTAGTTGGGGATGATTGATAGGGAGTGTAATGTTGTTGGCCATGTTGGGGATTGAATTGGATTGTTTCAGTGGAGCTTTGTATTTGCTAAGAAGAATCCCAGGGTCATAGCTTTCATATTTCGGAA
Organism: Protopterus annectens; assembly: GCF_019279795.1. Taxonomy (NCBI): domain Eukaryota; kingdom Metazoa; phylum Chordata; order Ceratodontiformes; family Protopteridae; genus Protopterus; species Protopterus annectens. The sequence goes on from NC_056744.1 coordinate 1,126,401,326, forward strand.
GCTGCCTCCTCCCTTTGACTGGGTGGAACATTGGGAAGGGATTTTGGAGGTCTTGGATAAGATATTTTATTGGAATGTGATAGCCTCTGGTAATGATTCTCTGCACCCACTGATCGTTTGTAATAGAGGGCCAGGCAGCTTGATGCAGAGAGAAACGTGCCCCGACTGCTTCCAGAGGAAAGCAATCTGGCAGTGCTTCAGGAGCGCTGATATGGTCTTCCCGAGAAGGAATCTCTGGAGTCCTGATTCCAGGGACCCCCTCTGCCCCAAAAGTGGTGTCTTCCATTATTGGAACCCCCTCTGCCTCTGGGGGAGTCCTCATCATGCGTGTCACGGAAAGGACCTTGAGACATCTTGTGCCACATCTTCCCACTCCTCTGGTTCCTGGAGAAGGAACACTGAGGTTTGGAAATGCGTAGGCCCACGGCAAACAAGGTCTTCCCATCCTGCTCGCACCTGGCTAGTGTATCCTTGACCTCAGCACCAAACAGAGCTGATGGTTCGATAGGGGCATTTAAAAAGGAAGAATTGAAGGAGTCCGCGAGGTCACAAATGCGCATCCAGGCGTGGCATCTTATGACTACGCCTGCACCCGCAGCTCTAGCTGCTCATTTGGTTGCGTGGGACTGCAATCTCATTGATGAACTGGATATTGACTCTAGGATGGCAAGTTGGGAAGCAATTTTATCACGTGCCCCATCCGAAACTTGACCCACGAGGGTTCCAGAGAGTTCGGTGATGAGATCTCTCTGGAGCCTCGTAAAATGTGCCAAAATATTCAGAGACCTGACTGCAAAGGTCGCTGACACAAAAACCCGGGACTCTCTATTGGGTGGGTGAACAGCAGGACTTTCCTCCGCAAGTTCCTTTTTCATGGCTGCCACCACCACCATAGCATCTACTGGCAAGCCTCTAGACCAATGGGGTTGATCCTCTGGAGGGGAGAGTATCTTATCTGATCTCCTAAGGATGGGCTCAACTGTGTCAGGATTCTTCCACGCCCACTGCACGATAAGCATGACCAACTCATCGGCAGGGGGGGTCACCCAATAAGTAGAGGGCCGAGAGCAGAAGGCCTGCAGGAATATGGATTCCTCCGAGGAAGGATTGGAGTGCTTCCAGTCACCCCTCTGTTTCAAGATTTCCAGGATGTCTCCAAATGACATATCGTCAGGGGGTGACCATGGGGATCCCTTCTCCATCATCATAGTCCTTATCTTCCATGAGGGATTCCTCTGGGGAGTCCATGTGTTTCCTCTTACATACCTGTTTCCGACCGGGTTCTTCGGTGGGAGCATCCGAAGAAGTCTTAGAAAGGGAAACACCCTAAACAGGGGTTTCCTGGGCCTTGTGCTCTCTGAGTCCTGGGGGGGGTGGCCTTTGACAGCTGAGGCTCAGAGGTTACTGGTGGGATGACCGACATAGGAGGATTACTAGAAGCAAGCATCCTCTTCATCACCCGAAAAGCAGGCCCGCCTGAAGAGGAATGGGAGCCCGGAACTGAAGAAGACAATTTTGGAACCGGGGTCGCACCCCGCTCCACACGGTCTTCTCCTGGGGATGGAGCCTTGAGCAAACTCAGGGTGGGAGTCACCCTCGGACTCGAAGATGGAACCGACAATACAGCCGGAACCATGGCTGGAACAGAGGGTTCCTCCCCCCCAAGTATGCGATTGAGGAATGGTGGGTTCCAACAGAACCGACACCCAAAGGGGCCTCAGACACGGTCATTGTCGGCGCCAAGGAAAGGGGTCCTCTCATAGATGTCAGGTATATGAGCCTCGGAACCAAGGGGTCCAAGGGAGGAGAGTATGTAGGGGTCGCCGGTGTAACAGACCCAAAGCGGGATGGGGTTTAGGAAGATTTGTAATTCCCCTGGCGGTCAGCAGCTAATCAAAAAGGCGCACCACATCCAATTCTGAAAGGCTCCTGGTGGACCTTACCGATGCCTCTGAGGAGGGATCAAGCCAAACCAAAAAAGGTCTGAAGGCTTGTCTGGCAAATGGATCCACAGAAGGAGTCTGTGGTGTATTAAAGGATGGCACTGACGATTCCAGTTTGGAAACCGGCAACAAAGGAATGATTAGAGCTGGGTTGGAGGTCAATAACGGCTGCAAAGTTGTTGTCGGGACGGAGATGGGGGACGTCGGTGCTGAGATAGAGACAGACAAACTGGTCAGAACCGAGGTTATAGTTGGCACCGCAGTCGTCGGAGCTGGGGCAGGCGTCGATGGGACAACCTCTGTATGAATCACTGGAGCCAAATTCTGAGCCGAGGTGGTCACTGCAAGCAGAGCAGTGTTTAAACCCCATAGTCCCTTTCTATACATACATAATAGGAAAACACTCACACACACCCAAAAAACAGAAGAAAGTGAAGGAAAGAAGTACGAGGGAAATACCAACAATGGTATTGGGAATACCACAAGGGTAGAAGGGCCAATACCAACAATGGTATGCAAGGAAATACCTGTGGGTAGAGCTGAGTGTAGTAAAGATACAAAAAATTAGCAACTAACAGGAAAAAATCCACACAAAAACTTGTAAAATTTAGAAAAATGTAACACTTAGCTGGAGAGCTTGGTGAAATGCTGCTATATGGCTGTGCGGCAAACGAGATCTGGGGTAACTGAGTGAAGGGCATTGTGGGTAGCAGCTTAGCTTGAGAGTTTTTGGTGCACACAAACTTGGTATAAGGCTGACTTGGTTCCTAGGGCTCGGAACCAAACCCATCAGTGATGAACAGGAAGAAGATTAACAACTTCAGATTGAAGGGTTCCACTGCCATAAGGGCCTGCAGTTCAGACACTCTTCTTGCTGAAGTGATGGCTAGAAGTAAAGCTGTTTTCCATGAGGGTAATTTCAACTCTGCTGTAACAGCCAGTTCAAAGGGGGGGGAAGTGTAAGTTTTTCCAATACAAAGTTAAGGTCCCAGGCTGGAGTGGGAGCTCTCCTGGGGGGGGTCTTAAATTTTTGGCCCCTCTAAGCAACTGTTTTACCAGAGGATGGGAGAAGAGGGATGGCTCAGTATTACAATGAATTGACATGGCAAAGGCATGAATCTTAATTGAAAAGAAGGATAGGCCCTTGTGGAACATTTCTGTTAAGTAATCTAGTACATGAGGTAAGCTGGGGACAGTTGTCCCCATTCCTTGAGACTGGCTCCAGGAACAGTATCTTTTCCACTTTTCTGAATAGGATTTTCTAGTACTAGGCCTCCTTGCCTTAAGAATGGCATCCAGCACCTGCTTACTGAGGGTTGCTAGAGGTGAGTTCAGGGGATTAGTCAGGCTGTAAGGTTCAGGGTCTGAAGCTGAGGGTGCAGAATTTTGCCCCCCTGCTGAGACAGCAGGGAAGGGGTCTGAGGTAGGTGCCATGGTTGTAGCACTGTCAAACTGTGCAAAAGAGGACACCAGTGCTGGCATGGCCAGTCTGGTGCAATCAGGATTGTCCTTGGCTTGTCCTGTTTGATCTTTAGTAGAACCTTCGAGAGGAGAGGCAGAGGGGGAAAGGCATAGACTGAGAGGTTTTCCCAGGAAAAGGACAGGGCATCCACCTTCCAAGCTTGGCTGTGGGGAGTTCTGGTGCAGTATTTGTTCAATTGATAGTTCTGAAGAGAAGCAAACAGGTCCACCTCTGGTGTCCCCCATCTGTTCCCCAAAAGCTTGAATATTTTGGGTTCCAATTTCCATTCGTGTGGGTCCATGAGATTTCTGCTTAAGTCGTCTGCCAGTGAATTTAGTTTGCCTGGCAGGAATTGAGTTGGTTGCTCAAGGCTGTGTTCCACAGAGCCATGGCTAGTATGCAGAGTGGGTAGGAATGTGTCCCCCCCTGCATGTTTAAGTACCACATAACTGTGGTGATGTCTGTCTTTACCAATAGTTGTCCTGGAAGAATAAGGCCTTTGAAGGCTGTCAGAGCATTCTGTACAGTTAACATTTCTTTTTGAGTGATATGCAGGTGCATCTGCTTTGGGTTCCATTTGCCCTGAATGCACTGCCCTGCCATGTGAGCCCCCCATGCATAGTCTGATGCATCTGCTATTAGGGTTTGGGTGGCAGGGGGTAGAGTGAAAGAGAGTCCTTTGTTGTGGCTGCAGGCCTCTGTCCACCAAAGCAACTCTGCCCTTACACATGGAATGATAGGAATTATTGTTTCCAGGTCCTGAGAATGTTGACACCATAGACTTTTTAGATACCATTGAAGTTTTCTCGTATGCAGTCTTGCATATGGAATTAACAGAATGCAAGAGGCCATGAACCCCAGAGCTTGCAGTATTTTCCTTGCAGATAGCTGGGTTTTTGTGGCCAGTAGGTTGAAGTAAGTTGTCAAATAAATCTGTTTCTCTGGAGTGAGGAATGCCATCTGGGAAGATGTGTTCAAGCTTGCTCCCAGGAATAAAATCTGTTGGCAGGGTACTAGGTGTGATTTCTTTTCGTTGATGGTGTACCCCAATGAAGTTAGAAGTCTCTTTACAAATGCCAGGTGCTGTAGTAGCAAGTCTTGACTTTCCGCCTGAATAGATGGGTAAATCTGAATACTTCTCTGCCTGCAAAAAGCAATGGCTGGAGCTAGGCACTTTGTGAATACCCTGGGCGCAGTAGATAAGACAGAGGGAAGTGCAGAGAAGTGATATTGCACAGAGCCTGCCCTTAAGCGAAGGTATTTCCTGCAAGATTCTCTTATGGGAATGTGCATGTAAGCTTCTTTTAAGTCTAGGGTTGCCAGCCAGGCATCCTTGGCTAGCATAGGAAGCAGCTGTTGGAGAATAAGCATTTTGAATTTTGGAACCAACAGAAAGGTGTTGAGAACAGATAAATCCAGGATAGGACACCAGGTGTTTTCTTTTCTGGGAACCAGGAACATTATTGAATAAAAGCCTTGCCCCCTTTGTTCTGCTGGGACAGGTTAAACAGACTTTATGCTGAGGAGAGAAAGTATTTGCTTTTGGGCCTCCACCCACTGGTTTGGGAGTAGGTCTGGACATCCACTTAGGGTTGGGAGTGAGTGGAAGTGGAATCTGTACCCTAGGGAAACAGTGTTTAAAACCATTTGTCTTGGGTAATGTATTCCCAGTTTTTTGCATGCAGGGCGAGTTTTTCTCCTAAAGGTGCAAGTACTTGAGCAAGGCTTCGGGGAGTTAAGGATAAGTCATTGTGAAAGTTTACCATGGGGGGTGGCTTACTACTCTCTGTTTTGGACATGGGAGTGCCCCACTGCATAGATATGTGCATAACCAGAGACTGAAGTCTTGGGAGTCTGCTGCCCCTGGGTTTGGACTGAGAAGGCCTGGAAGGGACTGGAAAGGAACAGTTCTTTGAAGGCCAATGCCTACTGAATTTAGGTGGCTGTACTTGTAAGAAATCTTTAACAGTTTGCATAGAGTTAGCTTTCTCCTCCATCCTTTTGAGAACTTCTTCTGCTTTATTGCCAAATAGGCATTCTTGGTTTAAGGGTGCATCCAGTAATTTTGCTTTGACATGATCTGACAAGTTTTGTTCCTTAAGCCAAGCATGCCTTCTAAGAACAGACCCAGTGACAGCAGCCCTACAAGATGCTTCTAAAGCATCAAAATCACACTGCAAGGTATGTTTACCAACTTGGTCAGTAGAATGCATTAACTCTTGTAAATCTTTGTGTTCTGCACAGTCAGGAATCAACATCATTTTCTTGTTAATTAGCCCCATAATATGCTGCTGATACTTTAACATATGAAACTGGCAATTTAAAGCCCTAAAGACCAGAGTAGCAGAGGTGTATACCTTCTTACCACATCTGTCTAAAGCCCTAAAATCCCTGTCAGAAGGGGTAGGTTTCTTGACAGTAGCAGCCTTAATGCTTTTTGGTCCTTGGGCAATGGTCTCTGGATCCGCAGTAGGACTCTTGAAAAGGAATTTGTGAGAGTCAGGTACTCTATAGTACCTGTCAGATTTCCTGGGTGCTGGAGGCAAGGTATCTGGGGGTAAGGCTGGATTCCAAGAAAACATCATCTACAATCTCCAGAACAGGAGGGATAGCTAGAGGCCTGTGCTGAGGTAGGTTTAAAAATTCCGAGTCTCTTTTTGGACTGAGAGTAGTCCTGGCTTTCCCAGCGGAAATGCTCCCTAAGGTTATGCAGGGTTTCACCAAAAGAAAAATCTTCTGGAGAGGAAGCAGAGGGAATGGAATCCTCTGCATCAGAATTCTCATAGGTAGATAAGGGTATGTCCTGGTAGTCAGAAGGAACAGAGACATCAGATTCCTGATCAGAAGAATCAAAAGGAAAATCAGTTCTAGGTCTCTTTGAGGGGGAAGGCTAGCTTACCCTAATTAAGGTAATAAGGTCTTCAGCCATTCTAATCATTTGTTTTTGAGGCCTGTGGGCCTGAAAATGCGCTTTGGTCATCGGTTTCCTAGGCGTAGTGTGAAATTTATGGCTGGGACTTAAAATGTCTGATAGCGCAATAATTTTGTATTTACCTCTTTTATTACATACATTTGGGAGTGGTTTTTGGTTTTTGCTAGTAAGTTTTTAGTTAAGTGTTCATGTTTTGCCCATATATCCCACATTATGAGAGGCAGTGTTCCACTTATTAGAGATGGAAGAGAAGAGAACTAAAAAGTATGCCTCTCCCTTTTTAAACATGATATGGGGAATGAGCAATTGAATGCATTGTAATGCGCAAATACAAAACCTATATTTCTATAAACTTTCTAAGTACAAGTATAAGGTTCACAAGAAAATGGGAACTGATGATGCAAGAATAGCCTGAGCTAGAACTCACCTTCTCTCCTCACTCTTATATGCATCCCCCATACTTACCAAGCTCAAAAAGTCAGAACTAAATAAATTAGACTCATGTTATAATAAGATTGCCAAATTTGCAACAAATTCCACACATTCAACCCATCACCGACAATGTCTAAAAATATTTCTTGGTTGGAACTACCTCATATTATGAACTATAACCAGTTAATAATGGCTCACAAAATAATGCACAATCCTGACAATGTACCTTCCCTAAAGAATCTTCTACAACCCCACTCTAACATTCATACTCTTCGATCTAACAAAGACTTACTCCAAGTAACCAAAGTATCCAATATACCAGGCAACTCTCTCTACTCCAACTTTGTTGCTAAAAATTGGAATACCCTTACACATAGTATTAGATCCACAAGCAATCTTAATAATTTCAAAATATCTCTCAAAAGATACTTATCTGAATCCTGGCTTTGCACATGTAACACTCCAGGTTAATAATTAACTTAGCATTACTTATACAATTTGGACTAACTCTGTTAACATATCCCTTCTAACAATACTACTTCTCTATATGTAGTTACATTCCTAGCTGCAACTCTCACCACAAAAGTATTACTAATTATGCACTACTCTGCCTAAGTGATTCTCCCTGCTTAATTTCCTAACAAATGTTATGTTCCTCCACATATATAAGTTCAACCATATATTTGTCTATATTTAAGTGTTTAAAGTCTTGTTCCATTTGATACTATGTATATATTTTTGTTTTTACAGTTTTTATCTTGTAAATGTGTTACCACTCATTTTTTGACAATTTTGTTTATAATTTCTATTACTTGTTGTAATATTGTGTATGTAAGCTTAGTCTGGAGCTTTTCTCCCTGGGCCTCTGCTGAAAATGGGCACTGTCCCAGTCGGACCACCCGGTAAACAAACATAAAATAAAATTATATATATATATATATATATATATATATATATATATATATATATATATATATATATATATATAAATCAATATTTAAAATCTATTCCTATCCTTGGGGCCTTTGTCTCAATCACATTTTGACTCTGTTCTTAATGCATACGCTAAGAGGTACAGAGCTTTTTTTTTTTTTTTAAATCATGGTAAAGTGGCTTTCATTGTTGACTTGCGAGGGTAGGGCTGTTTGTGGATGAAACCGCTTCCTCAGTTAACTATTTTGGGTTTGCAGGATTAGTCTGCATTTGCATGAAATAAGATGGAATAACTGTGGCTGCTGTTTGAAACAAAGTTGAAATTATGCAGCTCTCAACTCCATTATTTTGCTTCATTTTTTTTTGTTTGTTCATGATAAAAAGTTGTGTTTTTCTGGAAAATAATCAAGAACTGCAGTCACCAAGTATGACAGGAATTTGAGCGTCAGACTTTATATCCTACAGAAAATGCATTCTAGGAACTTCCTAAGTACATAATAGCAATATTTAAAACCTGACAAATTTCATCCAAGAATACAGCTGTGAAGAAGGCTGCTGAGGTAGAAATTGCCCTTAGTGGGAAGTAAGCTTTTGGTTTAATTAGCGATGCTGGATTCATGGAAGAATAAATGCATTAAATACAGTCTGACATCTATCTGGATAGAGAAATCTTAGAAAATTTCTTGCCCAACTTGTCAGGCTCGAAAGAAATAATTGCTGATCTTTCTTGAAGGAAGCTGCTGTATGTAGGCAGAAGTAAAGTTGCCTGTGAATATCTAATATATGTAATGTGTATTCCCCTTTGTTTTGATAGTTTGGGAAAAAAGACTGGAAGGTTGTGAACATTTGGTTTCCAAGGCTACTTTAGGAGGAAAAGAAGGATTAGTTCTAACAGTATCCTGTCCTTATGAAAAACTATGCATGGTGAAACTGAAGACAAGGCATGAGGCTCTGACACTCTCTTGGCAGAAGTGACGGCTACTAACAATACTGTTTTCCAAGACAGGAATTTGAACACTGCAGATGCTGCTGGTTCAAAGAAAGATTTAGACAAAGCTTCCAAATACAAATTTAAGTCCAAGGCAGGTGCTGGGTTCTTTTAACAGGAGGTCTTAAATGAAATATGCGTTTGAGAAAGGTTTTGCATAGTTTGAGAGAAGCTAGGGAATAATGCTGAAATCCCACATGGAAGGAGGAGATGAACACTGACTGTACTTTGACTGTAGGAAAGCTGGAACCAGTAGAAAAAAAAGAAGTTATATCTTACCATAACGTTCCATCTGTGTTGATCTTCTTTCATTCATCACTGATGGGTTCGGTTCCAAGCCTTCGGAACCGAGTTGGCCTAATACCAAGCTTGCACCAGCCAAAAACTCTTGAGTTAAGCTTCTATCCACAATCCCTTTTCCCTGTTACTCAGATCGAGTTTGCCCATGTTATACAAGTAAAGCAGAGGCCACTTCTGCGCAAATACCCTAAGACACCACTTGGACCCAAAGTATCCCCCAGGAGCCTTTGGCGGGGAGAAGGAGTGTGGAAATTGATGTATGAAAGAAGATCAACAACACAGATGGAACATTATGGTAAGACATAACTTCTTTATCTGATATTAATCTTCTTTTCATTCATCACTGATGGGACAGAATCCCCAGCTACCTTGTGATCCTTGGGTGGCCCTTATGGAAGAATGTTCCTAAGTACAACTGAGCCAAAGGCAGCTTTCCCTCTGGATCCCACATCCAATTTGTAATGAGTGATAAAAGTGTGGGGTTTAGCCCAAGTGGCTGCTGCACAGATATCATCCATAGAAGTCCTGGAGTGGAAGGCTACAAAGGTTGCCAAAGATGTAGTAGAAAGGGCTTTAATATTCTGTTGCATAGGTTCTTTTGCAAAGGAATAAGTGAAATGTATGCAGTCCCTTAACTATTTTGACACAGTGACCTTGGAGACAGAATTTCCCATTCTAGGCCCAGAAAAGGAAATGAAGACTTGGTCAGTTTTATGAATTGCTTTGGTCCTGTCTGAATAAATCTCAATTGTCTGTGCACATCCAAGGAATGTAGGCAGCATTCCCCTTTATTAGAAAAATTTGGGAAAATACTGGTAAGTCAATAGTCTGATTGATGGAAAAATCAGAAACAACTTTGGGAAGAAAAGATGGGTTTGTTCGGAGTGATACTCTGTCCTTGTGGAAGACTAGATAGGGTCTTTTGGTGCATAATGCCTAAAGCTCAGAAATTCATCTGGCTGACGTGATGGCTACCAAGAAGAGGGATTTCCACGACAAGAATTTGAGGTCACATTTCACTGCAGGCTCAAAGAGAGGTTGAGTCAAAGACTGGAGAACTAACATGAGGTTCCATGGCTCTATAGGCTGTCTGATTGGAGGCCTAATGTGAGAAACTCCTTTGAGAAAAGTTTTGCATAAATGCAGTGATATGAGGGGAGTACCATCCAACCCATTATGATAGTTTGAAATAGCCACCAGATTTACTCGTATGGTAGAGGCTGTGGCTCCATCTTCAAAAAACTTAGACAGGTATTGTAAGACCGCTGTGACTGGTGCCAAATACAGATCTAACATCTTTTCCTTTGACCAAATATAAAACCTATTCCATTTGTCCAGAAACAGTCTTCTGGTGGATGGCTTATGAGAGGCCAGAATAATGTCACGAACAGGTGAGGTGAGATCATCCTGCCTGGCAAATAACGGAAGTGGAAAACCCAAGCTGTCAGCTTGAGGCTGGACAGGTTCAGATGACTAAACCCTTGGGGGTGAGAAATTAGGTCTGGAAGGGGATCCAGAATCCATGGTCGACATAACAGATGAGGCAGAAGGAAGGGGAACCAAACTTGTCGAGGCCAAAAGGGGGCTATGAGGATCACTTTGCATTTCAACTGAACAGCTTTCTTTATGAATTGGGGTATCAGAGGAATGGGGGGATAAGCATATAGCGGTCCCGTGGGCCAATCATGAATCAGAGCGTCCCTTGGGGACTCCCCCATGGGGGGAATAGGGCAAAATAGCTGCTGCATTTGTTGTTTGACGGGGAGGCAAACAGGTCGCAGCAAGGCTGGCCCCAATGGCTGAAGATTTTCGCCGCTACTTCGGGATTGAGAGACCACTCGTGAGGCAAGAGAATATATCTGCTCAACTTGTCTGCAATCACATTGGAACTCCCCGGGATATGCGTTGCGATCAGAAAGTGGTTGGAAGCTATCGTCCATTGCCAAATCCTCATGGCCTCTCGACATAGCGGATAGGACTTGGTTCCTCCTTGCTTGTTGATATACCAGACTACTGACATAAAGTCTGACTGAACTGCGATCGTTCCAGAAAGAAGAACAGGTTGGAATGCTTGCAAATCTAACATCACCACTCTCAGTTCTAGAGCACTGATATGCAGGTTGGCCTCCAATGTGGACCATGCGCCTTGGACTGTCTTTCCCTGGAAATGCCCCCCCCCCCACCTTATTAGGTAAACATCCGTGGTCACAATGGCTTTGGGCTGAGGGGGTTGGAATGGGTGGCTCCAAAGTTCTGTGTCTGGCCTCATCCACCAAAGAAGGTCCTACTTGCAAGAATTGGTTATCTGAATCTGAAAACATAGAGGGTGATAATTCGGAAACTACTGAGAAAGAAGTCACTGAAGTATTCGTATGTGCAGTTTCACAAGACGCACTTCTGGTATGGAAGCTGCCTTGGATCCCAGAACCTTGCTGAGACTTTGTTTTGACAAAGTATCACCAGTAACTGAAGCTTCAGTCTCTGAAGTCTATCAGCTGAGAGCGACACTAGACAACAACGGGTGTTGAAGACTGCTCTGATGAATTCTAACTGCTGGACCGGAGCAAGACTGTATTTCTCCCAGTTTACATTAACCCCCAAAAGGTTTGCCAGTGAAAGGGTGTATTGCAGGGCTGTTACAAGAAGATGTTTGGTGGGGGCGGTAAAGAGCCATTCATCCAAATACGTAAACACCCGGAATCCTTGCAGTCTCAAGTGAGCTGTACCCACTGCCATGCACTTTGTGAACACTCTGAGAGCTGTAGAGAGTCCGAACGTCAGGGCACGAAACTAATAATGATGGGCTCCTAGCCAGAAGCGAAGTAGACTCCTGGAGCATTTGTCCATTTTGATGTGGTTCATAGGTTGGTACTGGGCTATCGGACCTAGGGCCTATACAAGCCTAGCCATAATAATTCCCTGGCTATTTCTTCCCACAGTATTTACTTCCCTGGACCCCTGTCTAACAGGGTGACTGACGTGATCCCTGGGGTGAATTTGCCATCTCCCATCCAATCATCAAGGTTCCTTTTGAAGAGGGCCAAAGAGGCGCTCTGCTTTACATGTATGGGCAGTCTATGGGTCAGGAACCTATCCCTCCAGCATGTTTTGTTCATTATGATGAGAAAGTTTAGATCCCGGAAGTATGTGGCTCTAAAGGAATTGGGATTTCTTTAAGTGTAGCATGTCCAACAGCTCTGGGTTTGACATGGCCTTCTATGTTAAGCAGCGATCGACTCTGAGTAGACGATATGCGACAGAGTATAGGTGAAGTTTTTTTAGATGGTCAGCATCTGCTTTAGGCCTGTGATTCTTTTAGTGAGGTACTTCTGCGGCCTTTCCAGTTGTTGCAGATGTCTTGAGAGGTACATACCAAACAGAGCATTGTATTCTATAATGGGTCTAATGAAGGAGGAGTACAGTGGGACAATGACCTCCTTTTGTCTGGATGAAAAGCCCTTAGTGATGAGGTGTGCTACATAGAAGGATTTCCTGACTGTTGTGGTGATGTGGTTATTGAAGGTGAGATCACTGTCCACCTGTGTCCCTAAGTCTCTTATCACACTTTCGGTGGTAATTCATGGGTACATGTTTTTTCCCAAAGGGGATAACTATACATTTCTTGGCACCGAGCTTGAGCCCATGGCTTCAACACCAAGCATCTGTTTCTGTAAGGCCCTTTTGTAGAATATCCACATAATTTAGGGATTCAATAATGGCTCCCAGTTTGCAGTCATCTGTGAACTTTGTTAGTCAGAGTCCCTTAGTGTTGGCCTGTACTTCAGAGAAGTAAATACCAAACAAGAGCAGTCCCGGAACTGAACCCTGAGGTACTCCACGTGTCACTTGTCTGGAGCTGGATTTGTAGTCGGTTACTTTTAGTGTGGGTTCTGTCAGTAAGCGAATTGGCAACTGATCGAGTGACGTAGGATTAATGCCCAGCTTAGTAAGTTTATCTAGGATTCCAGAGTGGGGTATGGTGTCGAAGGCCTTGGCGAGGTCCAAATAGGCTGTGTGGACTGCCTTATCGTCGTCCACAGCTCTGGAGACTGATTCGAAGAAGTCAATCAGGTTCAGGAGACAAGATCGGCCCTTCACGAACCCAAACTGCATGGGGTTCAGTGTTTGAAGGATGCCAATGTCTTTGTTTATAAGTTCCATGATAATACGTTCCATGGCCTTGCAGATCAGGCTTGTCAGACTGATGGGGCAGTAGTTCCCAGGATTCAAGGTGAATCCCCCCTTGTGGAGTGGGATAACTGTAGTTGTGTGCCACTAAGTGGGCACAAAGCCTGAGATGAGGCTATGATTAAACATGACATTTAGGTGAGGTGCCAGTTCATTTTGTAGTCATGCAGTAAATAGCCCGGGATGTTGTCTGGTCCCATGGATGCTGTATTCTTAGCTTTGGAGAGTGTGGTTTTTACCTGTGTGGCTGTTATTACTGGAATTTGGCAATCTTTCGGTATTGAGATAGGGCCTTTAGGAGGTGAGAGGAGGGCGAAGTTCGCACTGAATCGATCTGCCAGGATATTGGCAATATCCTTGGGATCAGTACATTTAATGTCATTCTGTTGTGGCTCAGAGCAGATCTGAGCATTGCTATTTAGATTCTTGACATAGCTATAGAATGCCTTGTGGTTGTCTTTGGAATCTTTGGCAATTTTATTTTCATAACTAGCTTTGGAGGATTTTATGAGGGATCTCAGCTTCTTACTGAGCTGGTAAGGGATTTGAGTTTTTTGCATCCTGGGATTTTCCTCTTAAATGCAGCAGTTTTTTTCCTTTTGTTGTAAAGTTTGTTTATGGCAGGGGACCACCAGATTTGCTTCCTTTTTTTGGAGGACAGAGTCTTGGTTCTATGTGGGATAGCACAATTCATGCACGAGTGGATGTCCTCGTACAGTGCCTTAGTGTAGGATTCAGCAGTCGAACTTTCAGTTCCCATCTGCATGGGTGTCATGAAGTTTGTCACTTCTGACTTGAGTAGCATGAAGTTGGCTTTGGAGAAGTTTTTTTACAGAGGTTTCCTTACTGGGGGGGTGGGGGAGGGATGTGGATGTCAAGGGTGATTAGCTTATGGTCAGACCTGACCAACAAGAGGGTGACTATAGATGTGGGGCATCGATTTCCCATGTTGGTAATGACCAGGTCTAGGATACTGGAGCCCCTGGTGGGACTATGGATTAGTTGATCCATGGCATTGGAATTTATGTATTCCAAGAACCACTGGGCAAAGGTGTTGGTACATGAGTAGTTTTCCCAGTTAATGGCAAGGTAGTTGAAATCGCCCAGTATTAGGGTATTTGATTGTATCTTAATATTTTCCAGTATGTTTAGAAAGATGTAGTGAGAATCTTGGGGCATGGTGGGGGATCTGTAGCAAGCTACAATTTGGATTGCTGTTTTACCTAGTGTTAGTTGCACCTGGAGAATTTCACACGCATTGTGCTAGGCAACTAGCCTGGTGGTGTGAATATCCTTGGTGAATATGGACACTCCTCCACCTTTAGTGTTTCGGTCCTGGTTTGGTGGCCGAAAAGTGTGGTAAGAATTGTAGCCTGGTATTGCAGGGGTGCTCTCTGGAGCCTTGAACCAGGTCTCAGTTACTGCACAGATATCAATGTTCTCCATTTTTAGGAGTGCCTCAAGAGAGTGCATTTTGAGGTTTAGACTTTTAGCATTGAACAGCATTACCTTCAGATTTTGCATGCTTGTACCTGTTACTGTGCTGGTTTTGTCCTTTGAACTTTGCCTAAAAAAGGTACTACGGGGTGGCAAGAGCCATAGCCAGTAACCTGAATCCCAGGGGCGACAGGTGCAGACCATCTCTGGAAAAGCATCGTGGTCTGTCGTTCATGTCATTTCAGGCAGACAGATACTGGATCCCCTTTGAATGACACCAGAAGCTTAGCCAATTGTTGAAGTTAATCATTTTGTCCTTAAACTGTGGTATCGGTCTGTGTGAAGACAGGATGCTACTCAGGGCTAGGCTCATACCTGCCTAGGCCACATGATCTGAGAGCTCTTCCATGTCTCTTTTCATGTAGTCCAGGAAGGTACGTCTCATGTCATTCACTCCAACATGGACAATGATAGAGTCATATTCGTACTTGTTGTAGAGTGATTTGAGTGCATGCATTATGTGGCAGATCCTGGCACCAGACAGGCAGCTGACTGTAATTTTCTCCTTGTTCAGCCTGGTGAGTGGGACATCAGTATCCCTGACTATGGAGTCATCTATGACTAAAGTGTTGGGTACATTGTCTTGCCTTAGGGGCTGTTGTTGGGTGGCACACTGGTGTTGTGAGCTATTTGACACTTTGGTTGTGATTGGTGTTTGTTTGCATTTCAGCTTCAGAGGTCCTTGTTGCTTGGGCAGGCTACTGTTAAGGGCCTCCGCATATGAGGGTTTAGTGTTGCTATGTGAGGGTGTTGGCAGTGTGGGTTTAGAAGGTCTATGTGCTGCTTGAGGTGTAGTGCAGGTGTTAACCTTTTCCTCTTGACTGTCTAGCACAATCTTGTGTGGAGAGAGCTTTGCTTGCAGTTTGGCTATGTAAGCGCATCTCTCACAGGTTGTAGTGTTGCGTGGTAGGAGGTGAGGGTTGTCTGTGTACATGAGGCAATTGCTGCATTTCCCCAGTATGCCCTGATTCACCAGGTGGACAGGAGAAATCACAGGAAGCTGACCCTTGGACATGCCTGGTTTGGTGCTTTTTTTTGTAAAGTACAAGAGCTATTTTCCCTTACCTTAGCAAGGTACTTTGCAGTTATAGGCTGTTTATTGCTTACAATTAAGTTCACCTTATTAACAAGGAGAGTTGAGTGCTTGTATCAGTTTAAGGTTTCCTAGTGCTTTCCAGCAGGTTTTAGAGCAAGTGGTAGTCACAGGGATGCTGAAAGGTAAAATGAAAAAAAAAATGGTTTATCCTAAACACTGCAGTGCGCACTAGAGGAGTTAGATGTGAAAGTAGGTAACTTAAGATTTACCTGACCAAAATGTTCAGTTTTAGTGAGAGTCACTATTTTTAAAACAGCAAGATAGATTGAAAGGGGTTGGTCACTTTTGTATTCTAGTACTTATACAGCAGGATGGCCAACAAATTTAAATAGAAGGGGAGTGATTTCACAAAATGATAATTTTGCGCTTACTCACACAAGGCAGTAAAAGAGAGGAAATGATATATGATCAAATTAACATAAGGGGCAGGCAACTAGAAAGACGGTGGTGTTTAAAAACACAACAGTAATTGGGTAGGATGGTGGGGGAAAAAATTCTGCCTGACTCACAAGAGACAGAGCTGTGGTCTCTTTTCAAGTTTTAATATGCAGTTAAAAGCAGAACACAAGTAAAACATAAGGTAAAGAAAACAAAATACAATATTCAAAATAGAAAAAGGCAATAAAGTAATACAAAATACAACAAATAAAAAGCAAACTATCCTTTCCCTCAAAGCAAAGTGTAGCAGAGTCTGGGTGAGATTCATACTTCCATACAAAAAAATAATTTACAGAACATCCAAATTTTTGTCTGATATTCTTGGTCTGTTCCACATAAAACTTGAGTTTTTCTGGCAAATCTTTAAAGACTGAAGCCACTAAATAATGGCATACATTTAAGTTTCAGATATCACATCCTTCATAAATGCATGCTAGCATACATCCTTTTATTCTAGCAAATTTCTAGGTTTACAAGAGCAATATTTAAAATGTGTCCCTATTTTTGTATCTTTGTCCTGACAAATTTCTTTTGTTAAGAGGTTGAGAGATATGATGGTTAAATACTGTGCAGTCTCAGAAGCAGGGTAAAAGTAGAGCCTTACTAAGGAATAAAGTCAACTACTGACATCCGTCCATTAGCATGACGATCAATGATCATAGGTTCATAGGTAGGTACTAGGCTATTGGACCTAGGGCCTATACAAGCCTAGCCAAAAAGGTACCCTGGCTTTCGCCACCCAAGAAAATTATTTTCCTGTGCCCCTGTCAAGAAGAACCAAAGAAGTGATCCCTGGGGTGAATTTCCTATTACCCATCCAATCATCAAGATTTTTCTTGAAGAATGCTAGTTAGGAGCTCCGTTTGACATAGATAGGTAGTTTGTTCCAGAGTATGGGAAGTCTCTGGGACAGGAATCTATCCCTCCAGCATGTTCTGTTTATTCTGGTGACAAGGTTTAGGTCCCTAGAGCGTGTAGCTTGGAGGGATTGGGATTTCTTTAAGTGGAGCATGTCCAACAGCTCTGGGTTTGACAGAGCTTTGTATGTTAGGCAGAGATCGCCTCTGAGTAGGCGATATGCGAGGGAGTAAAGCTGGAGTTTTTTGAGACGGTCTGCGTAAGGCATCTGTTTGAGGCCAGTAATCCTCTTTGTGAGGTATTTTTGCGGCCTTTCCAGTTGTTGTAGATATCGTGTGAGATACATACCAAAAGGGGCGTTGTACTCTATAATGGGTCTAATAAGTGATGAGTAGAGGGGAACAATGACCTCTTTTTTTCTGGATGAGAAACCTTTTGTGATGAGGTGTGCCACACAGAAGGATTTCCTGACCACTGTGGTGATGTGATTATCAAAGGAGAGACTACTGTCCACCTGTGTCCCAAGGTCTCTTATCACACTTTCAGTGTTAAGTTGACTACCGCCTATGTGGTAGTTCATGGGTACAGAGTTTTTACCAAAGGGGATGACAATGCACTTTCTGACACTGATCTTGAGACCATGGCTTTGACACCAGGCATCTGTCTCAGTGAGGCCTTTTTGTAGGATGTCCACATCGTTAGGAGTTTCGATTGTGGCTCCTAGTTTGCAGTCATCTATGAATTTAGTTAGCAAAAGACCTTCTCTGCTTGGTATCTACTTCTCTGAAGTACAGGCTAACAGGAGAGGACCCAGGACTGATCCCTGTGATACTCCACTTGTCACTGGTCTGAAGTCTGATTTGGAGTTTGCTACTTTCACAGTGTGGGTTCTGTCAGTAAGCCAGCTGACAACCCATCTTGTGACATAGGGATTTATACCTAGTTTAGTGCTTTTATCTATAATTCCAGAGTGGGGGATGGTGTTGAACGCCTTGGCGAGATCTAGACAGGCTGTTTGAACCACCTTACCCTCATCTATGGCTTCATGACTACTTCAAAGAAGTCTATCAGGTTTAGAAGATATGATATGCCTTTTACAAACCCGAACTGTGTGGGGTCCAGAGTTTGGAGATCTCCAATGTCTTTGTTTATGAGTTCCATGATGATACGCTCCATGGCCTTGCAGACCAGGCTCGTCAGGCTAATGGGGCAGTAGTTCCCGGGATCTGTTGTGGCCCCTCCTTTGTGGAGTGGGATAACCATCGCGGTGCTCCATTCAATGGGCACAAGGCCTGAGGTGAGGCTATGACTGAACATGGTACTTAGGTGGGGTGCCAGTTCATTCTGTAGTTCATGTAGAAGGCAGCCTGGGATGTTGTCAGGTCCCATGGATGCTGTGTTCTTAGCTTTGGAGAGTGAGGTTTTTACCTGTGCAGCCGTGATTACAGGAACTTTGCATTCTTCCAGTATAAGGATGGGCCCTTTAGGGGGTGAGTAGGGGGTAAAGTTAGCACTGAACCTATCTGCCAGAATGTTGGCAATATCAGTTGGTTCTGTATATTTAGTGTTATTGTTCTGTAACTCAGAGCAGATCTGAGTGTTGCCATTGAGATTCTTGACATAGCTATAGAATGCTTTGTGGTTGTCTTTAGAATCAGTGGCAATTTTGTTTTCATAACTAGCTTTGGAGGATTTTATGAGGGATCTCAGCTTCTTACTGAGGCTGACCAGGGAGTTCCTCCAATCTTGGGATTTTACTCTTTTTTTCAACAGTTTCTTTCTTCTGTTGTAGAGTTTGTTTATGGCAGGATAGCATATTGGTTCTGTTAGGTATAGCTCGATCCATACACTCATTTAAGTGCTTATAAAGGGAATTTGTGTAGGATTCAGCAGTCATACCTCTATGGTCCATCTGCACGGGTGTAGTGAAGTTTGTCACTTCTGTCTTAAGAAGCGTGAAGTTGGCTTTGGAGAAATTTTTTACGGTTGTTTTTCTAATGAGGGGTGGGAGTGGGATGTGGATGTCTAAGGTGATTAACTTGTGGTCGGATGTGACCAACGAGGAGCTGACCTCTGGTGTGGAACACCGGTCACCCATGTTGGTGATGACCAGGTCTAGGATATTGCTGTCCCCGGTGGGGTTGTGGATAAGCTGATCCAAGGCATTGGAATTGATGATTTCCAGAAAACACTGAGCAAAAGAGTCGGTACATGAGTAGTTTTCCCAGTTAATGGTGGGGTAGTTGAAATCGCCCATTGTTAGAGTATTGGGTTGTACCTTAATATTTTCCAGTCTATCAAGAAAAGAGGAGTGGGAATCCTGGGGCATGGTGGGGGGTCTGTAGCAAGCTACAATCTGGATTGTGGTTTTGCCCAGAGTTAGTTGAAAGTACAGTTTTGTACCTACCATAAATGTAGATGTTCGAAGATCCACATTGCTGCAGTCCTTACACTTGGGTAGTCCGCTGTCCTCGGTTGGCCCGAATATCAAAGTATAAGGCTGACGTCGGTCAAGGCGCATTTGACTGACATCAGGACGTCAGGGTACAAATGCGCATGACCGACGTCATATCCTCAGTCTTTTCTTGCCCCAGATGTCAGAAGACCCTAAAAATAAAGGTCAAAACCAAAAGACAGCAAACAACCAACCAACCACCCTTGCACTAATTATATGTACAATATATACAATATACAATATGTACAACCCAACCCACACAACCACCTCTAACTACAGAGGGAAGGAGGGAGGTTTGGACTGCAGCAATGTGGATCTTGAACATCTACATTTATGGTAGGTACAAAACTGTACTATGTTCTTCATCTCACATTGCTGCAGTCCTTACACTTGGGTAGAATCCCAAAGCAGAGGTAAGGGAGGATGGCTAACTACAAGGAAGCAGGAGCTGCCAAAATGCCCTGCAAAACAGCAGTGGCAAAACCAGCCCTGGATTTAGAGTAAAGTGGCAGGTGATAATGCCTAGAGAAAGTATGCACTGAACTCCAAGTAGCTGCCTCCAAAATATCCTTGGTTGCCACTCCCTCAAAAAGCTGTTGAAGTGGCAGTAGCCCTAGTGGAATGAGGCCTAATCCCAGCTGGAATCTCCTTGCCATGATGGGAATAACAGAAAGCAATGCAAAACCCAATCCACTTAGAAATAGTTTGTTTTGACACAGGCTTGCCCTGAGAACTCAAAGCAAAAGAAACAAACAACTGCTGAGACTGCCTGAACCCTTTAGTTCTGTCCAAATAATAACGCAACTGCCTGTGTACATCTAAAGTGTGCAAAATCTTTTCCCCTTTATTTTGGGGATTTGCATAAAAAGTAGGCAAATGAATAGTTTGGTTTAAAGCCACACTAGAAACCACCTTAGGCATAAAGGAAGGATTAGTACGTAATGATACCCTATCCTTATGGAAAATCAAGAAAGGCTCAACCGCCATAAGGGCCTGCAATTCAGAAACCCTTCTTGCAGAGGTAATGGCCAACAAAAAGACAGTCTTCCATGACAAATATTTCAACTCAGAAGTAGCTGCAGGCTCAAAAAGGTTGTAGAGTGAGTTTCTCCAACACAAAATTGAGATCCCAAGCAGGAGTAGGAGCTCTTCGTGGGGGTCTTATATTCTTTGCCCCTCTAAGAAATTGCTTGAACAAAGGATGAGAAAACAATGGTGGGTCAATCATAGTGAGCGAAATTGCTGCAGCATGAACTTTAATAGAAGAGAAAGACAAACCTTTGTCTAGTAACTCAGTAAGATATTGAAGAGCCACACACAAATTAGGCTCAGAAACATCAAAATCTTTTGCTGCACTCCAAAATAAAAATCTCTTCCATTTGTCTGCACACTTTCCTTGTACTAGGCCTTCTAGCTTCCAAAATAACATTCAAAACTTGCTGAGGAAGTGGAGGCCCACTATGGTTCAAAACAGAATATGCCAGGCTGTTAGGTGCAGAGAGTGAAGCTTGACATTGAGCAAATGGCTGTCCTCCTGTGACAACAGGTGTGGAATCGAAGGCAAAGGCCATGGAGGCTTCCGCCAGACTTCTCAGTAATGGGTACCAGTGCTGTCGAGGCCAATCTGGAGCTATTAAAATCATCCTTGGCTTGTCCTGTCTGACCTTTAGAAGTACCTTTGGGAGGAGAGGCAGAGGTGGAAAGGCATACACATGAAGATTGCTCCAATTGAAAGAAAGAGCATCCACTCTCCAAGCTGTGGGATGAAACCTTTTGTGCAAAACTTTGGCAGCTGATGGTTTAGTGGAGAAGAACAGATCTATGTCTGGAGTTCCCCATGACACTGTCAATTTCTGAAATACATGAGGATCCAATTTCCACTCGTGGGGATCCATAATTGCCTGCTCAACACATCTGCTAAGGAGTTCTGTGCTCCTGGCAGAAACCTTGCCTGAAGATTGAGCTGTAAACTGAGAGCAGTCTCCCACAAAATCATTGCTTGCCTGCATAGAGGATAAGAATGTTCCCCTTGCTTGTTGATGTACCACATGACAGTTGTGTTGTCTGTTAGAATCAACACCTGCCCTGGAAGAAGTAATTCCTTGAAAGCTATTAATGCAAACTGGACTGCTAACATCTCCTTCATGTTGATATGTAGATGTTGTAGTCTGGCAGGCCACTTGTCTTGTATCCACTTTCCATTTAGATGAGCTCCCAAGCTTTGTCTGAGGCATCTGTCGTTAAAATCTGACTCGCCTCTGGCCGGGTCACAGAGAGTCCCTTGTTTAGGTGACATTCCTGAGCCCACCACAAAAATTCCTTTTTGAATGCAAGGTATTATTTGAATGACAGTGTCCAGATCCTGGCAGTGCTGTGTCCATACATTTTGAGATACCATTGTAGCTTCCTCATATGCAGTTTGGCATTGGGAAGCACCAGAATACAAGATGCCATGAACCCTAAGGCTTGAAGGACTGTCCTTGCAGTCAGCCCGGACTGATGAGATAGTTGATGGAAGTAAAGGGATAGACTCTTTTGTTTGTCCGGGGTTAAAAGGCCATCTGGGATGCTGTATTCAGTCTCACACCCAGAAAGCACATGTCCTGAGGGGGTACTAGACTGGGCTTTATTTCGATCACAGAATACCCCAGGCATCTTAGCACTGCTATCACATATTCCAAATGATGAAGAAGCTCTTCCCTTCCTTGAGCCAGAATCAGGCAGTCGCCCAAATAAGGATAGATCTGTATTCCTTTTAGCCTGAAGAAAGCTATCACTGAGCCAGAACTTTCGTGAACACTCTGGGCAGTAGATAAGCCAAAGGGCAATGCAGAGAACTGATAGTGAGAAGTCCCAGCTCGAAACGCAGATACTTCCTGCAACTTAGTCTGATAGGAACATGAAGGTAAGCCTCCTTGAGATCCAAAGTTACCATCCAATGATCTTTGCCCAGCAGAGGTAAAAGCTGCTGCAACGTCAACATTTTGAACTTGGGAATGTCCAGATAAGTGTTGAGGATAGATAAATCCAAAATTGGTCTCCACGTGTTCCCCTTCTTTGGTACTAGGAACAGGCGAGAATAAAATCCTAGGCCCACTTCTGGCATAGGGACCGGCTGTATGGCCCCTATTTGGAGCAACAGAGAAACTTGCTTGTGAGCCTCTATTCTTTGTTGAGGAGGAACGTCTGGCATGCCTTTGAAATGAGGCAAGGTATGGAAATAAAACCTGTAGCCGTGGTGTATGATATCCAATACCCATCTGTCTTGGGTAATTAAACTCCAATTTTCTTTGAAAAGTGCCAACCTTCCTCCCAAAGGTGCTGCCAGATGAGAAGGCTCTGGCAGCTGAAAAGGTAGGTCATTGGGTCTGTTTACGAAAGGACTGACCCCTGCCCTCACCAAGACTGTGCAGGAGAACTCCTGTTCTAGGCCTGAAAGAGCCCTGAGCTCTGCCCCTACCACGCCTAGATCCACCCCTAGACTGGGAATCATAAGAAGGATACGCCCAGCCCTTAGTAGGCCAATTTCTACTAAACGTTGGAGGCTGGAGCTGCAGAAAATCTTTAACAGTCTGCATAGACTTAGCCTTGTCTTCCATTTTCTTTAAAACTGCCTCAACAGGAGAACCAAACAACACATCAGATTGCAAAGGAGCATCTAAAATCCTTGTTTTAACATGGTCAGACAAATTCTGATCCTCAGCCAGGCGTGCCTCGAAGAACTGACCCAGTGGCAGCCACCCTAGACGAGGCCTGTACAGCATCAAAACCACATTGCAAAGAATGCTTACCCACCTGTTCAGAAACATGTACTAAATCTTGCAACTCTTTACAATCAATACCTTCTGCCAGAGCATCAACCTTAGCCTTCAATTGTGAAAGGAGATAGTTTTGGTATTTCAACATGTGAAACTGGCAATTCAAAGCCCTCATAGCAAGAGTGGAAGAAGTATAAACTTTCTTTCCCCATCTATCCAAGGCCCTGGCCTCTTTGTCTGCAGGAACCGGATTCTTTACAACAGAAGCCTTAACACCTTTAGGCCCCTGGCTAACAGTTTCTGGGTCTGCCCTAGGACTCTTAAAAGAAACTTATGAGCTTCAGGCACCCTGTAATACCTATCCGGTTTAACAGGAGCAGGAGGCAAAGAAGCAGGATTAAGAGAAGCCTCTGTAAAAACAACGACTACATGCAAAACAGGAGGTATAGCCAAAGGCCTATGCTGGGGTAAAACAAAATTCCCTAAGCCTTTTCCTGGAATCAGAGAAGTCCTGACCTTCCCACTTAAAATGCTCCCTCATGGAATGAAGAGTTTCTGAAAAGAAAAATCCTCAGGAGGAGAAGCAGAAGGAGTAGAATCATCCACATCAGAATCAGAATAAGGAGAGTACTCCTGCAAGTCTTCAGCCGAAGACTCTGAAACATCTGAAGCTTGCTCAAAACTCCCTAGCTCAGGCTCCACCCTAGGTCTCTTATCAGGAGGGGGCATAGAACCCCTAATCAAAGTAATCAAATCTTCTGCCATTTTAAGCATATGCTTCTTGGGCACAGTTCCAGAAGAACTAGGGGTGACACCAACTGAAGCTGAACCTGGCCTGCCTCTGGGAGAAGCCTTTGAAACAGAAGGAGAGGGCCTAGCCACCCTAGGAAGGGAGGGGAGTATAGTAACTTGAGAAGCCCCCTCAGCCTGACCTGCCTCCTGAGAGGCCACATCTTGCAATAATAAAGTCTCACCCTGGGAACCCAAAGAAACCTCCGGTGGAGCCACCGGCTCCACCGACACCTCTAAAGAACCAGCGACCGGTACAGACGGTTCTTCTAGCCTAGGCTTAACTGCTTTGTCCTTGCGCTTCTTCGAAGAAGCGGGCGTCGGAGCATCCGACGGCATTTTATAATTGCACCGCTTCCCAAAGACTAACCTGGCACAATCCATCCTTCTCTTTATAGTGCTTATTGAATCTAGCACAAGAGCGACAGTCAACAACGCCGTGCTCAGGCCCTAAGCAAGGAATACACAAAGTATGATAATCTCTATGCGGTATCTGTTTCCCACAAGAAATGCAATTATTGACTTTTTCTGACATCCGTAAATCACTGAGGCAAGAAAAACTAAAATATTCAACGGGTACTTAGCCAACTTTGAACTCGGTCTGAAACTTCGAAATCGAAAAATCTCAGAACGCCAACCGGCACTTGCAATGCTGCTTCTGCATCGGACCATGCGGCAAAAAAGACTGAGGATATGACGTCGGTCATGCGCATTTGTACCCTGACGTCCTGATGTCAGTCAAATGGGCATGACCGACGTCAGCCTTATACTTTGATATTCGGGCCGACCGAGGACAGCGGACTACCCAAGTATAAGGACTGCAGCAATGTGAGATGAAGAACATCTTAGATAGTCTCGGATGCATTATACTGAGCAACTAGCTTGGAGGTGTGAATATCCTTAATGAATATGGACACGCCTCCACCTTTAGTGTTTCGGTCCGGGTTTGATGGCCGAAAGGTGTGGTATGAATTATAGCCTGGTAATGCAGTAGTGCTCTCTGGAGCTTTGAACCAGGTCTCTGTCACTGCACAGATGTCAATGTTCTCCATTTTAAGAAGTGCCTCGAGTGAGTGCATTTTGAGGTTTAGACTTCTAGCATTGAGTAGGCCATCTCTGGCAAAGCAGCGTGGTCTGTCGATCATGTCATCCCAAGCAGACAGATACTGGATTCCCTTAGAATGACACCAGAAGCTTAGCCAATTGTTAAAGTCAATAATTTTGTACTTGTACTGTGGTATCATTCTGGGTGATGGCAGGATGCTACTCAGGGCTAGGGTCATACCTGCCTGGACTACAAGATCGGAGAGCTCCTCCATGTCTCTTTTCATGTAGTCTAGGGTGGTACGTCTCAGGTCATTCACACCAATGGACAATGACAGAGTCATATTTGTACTTGTTGTGGAGTGACCTGAGTGCGTGCGTTATGTGGCGGATCCTGGCACCATCATTTGATATGGAGGTCTGAGAGGGGGTCTCACAGACTAGTAAATGAAATCCAACAATAAAATAAGACTTGCTATCAAAAATTAAAATAAATAAAACATTTGAAATAAGAGTTCACAAACAGAGGGAAGCTAACCCTTGGTCATGTCTGAGTGACGTGAAGCCAGCAGAGATAGAAAGAAGTGAAATAACTGGAGTTGATGTTGAAGTAAAGTATTCGGAAGAACTGCCAGAAGGTATTATCAAGTCATGATCACTATTTTCAGATCAGACTTATGTAATGCTTTATTTTCCTCATGAGGTTTTTAATGCCACTAGCATTCAAGGAATGATCTGGAATTCACTAGCGAAGCCCTTAACCTGGAAATGATTACTTCTGCATGCCTAGCTTCAGTACCATATAGAGCATCTGTTCATTTATCAAGAACCAAATATCAAATCTTCAATTTTGCAATAAGTAAATGCTAAGTAGTGATCCTTCAGTTTATAATCATGCAACAAAAAAATACTATACACCGCCACATTATTTAAAGACTTACAATTACTGATAATTATACCACTGAATTTGCCTTTCATTTTTAATATACAAAATTTAACTACAATCATTTTATCATTTACTTGTTTGACAAACTAAGAGCGTTGAATTGAAGCTTGTTTTAGCTACAGCCTGAACACAGGCAGATACACAAAAAAGAGTATAAAATGCAGCACAACATATGACAGCACAGGAAAAATGAGACAACAGTATGAAATAGTGTATTAATCATGTAACATAAAGGGTGACTCAGGCAACACAGAGTGAAGCCATACAGATTAACAAGATAAGCTAAATATAGCTAGTCTGGCTCTGTGGCACAGAGGGATGGAGCCCTAGCTGCGGTCCAGGCAAGATGAATTTGATCAGCAGCTCCTAGCAATGGAAAAGCCAGGCAGAGAGGGGGAGGAGAGAAGCAGCATGGCCTACTCACCTCTCCAAGTGGGTGGAGGATGAGGGCATTTGGTAGCATATTTGGTGGGTATGGTTTTCCTGATGGAGGGGGAGGGGCAGGACTGAGGGAATGCCCTCTTACGGAACTAAGGGATGCCCTCTGCAGATAGATCAATGCAAGCCCTTCTTCGACATCTCGACAGATGTATGCAGCTAGGGCTGTGGATTAAAAATAAGAGAAAATTCCTCAAGCCACTCCTGATGACTGTCTAACTGATTGACCTAGGAATGATCAACAGGTAGTGTGGGGGGAGTGCAAAACAGAAGAAAAAAAAAAAAAAGCTAAACGCAGTTGTGACAAAAGGAGGTACTGCCAGCACAGCTAGGTGGAATTTTGTAAATACGTCATTTGTGTATATCAAACTAATTTGTATAAGATGCTTGCATTAAATGTATTAGAACTGTATGTCATATGTATATCAAACTGCTCTGTACAGATGTTTGTGTTGAAAAGATATTTGTAAAGTGCTTGTGCTTAAAATGTAACCACAGTGTGTCCTGCTGGAAGAGAACAGAAATGTACATGCACTACTGTAACTATTTAAATGTATATGTTAACAGAGGAAAATTAGAAGTTATGTACTCACCATAACGTTCCATCTGAGTAGGTGTATTCATTTGTCTGCAACCTGTGGGTTATGGATCCGATATCGGATCCGAACCGGCATGGTTTTCCAGCTATGGATCCAAGCTCTCAGCTCCTCCCCTCACCCATAATGCCCTGCTCTACCCTCATGACCTCAGATCGAGTTTGCCAAAGCAACAACACCCTAAAAAGGGTAACATAGAATATGCAGGAAACTGAAAGGCCAGGGGGATAGGAGGGCGGGATGGTTGCAGACAAATGAATACACCTACTCAGATGGAACGTTATGGTGAGTACATAACTT
This sequence comes from Protopterus annectens, assembly GCF_019279795.1. Classification (NCBI taxonomy): domain Eukaryota; kingdom Metazoa; phylum Chordata; order Ceratodontiformes; family Protopteridae; genus Protopterus; species Protopterus annectens. The sequence goes on from NC_056744.1 coordinate 1,126,428,719, forward strand.
CTAAATCTGAAGTAGGATATTCATTTGTCTGCAACCTGTGGGACAGAGTCCCCAGCTACCTGAATCTTGGGCGGCCATCATGGAAGGATATTCCGGAGCACCGGAGCCAAAGGATGCTCTACCCCTAGATGCAAGATCCAACTTATAGTGGGAAATAAACGTATGAGATGAAGCCCACGTGGCTGCTGCACAAATATCATCTAGAGGAATCCTAGCCTTGAAGGCTGCCGAGGTAGATACTGACCGGGTTGAATGGGCGTGAACACCCTCCGTGCGGGCCTTCCTGAAGCTTGATAAGCCAATAAAATGCACTGTGAAATCCAGCGGACAGAGAAACTTTAGAGATTGGCTTGCCCAAATTGAATTTTGCAAAGGAAATAAACAGCTGGTCGGATTGCCTATGACCAGCTGTCCTGTTCAGATAAAATCTAAGTTGCCTGTGAACATCTAGTGAATGTAGCTTATATTCACCTTTGTTTTCATATTTAGGAAGAAAACAGGGAGGTTAATGGACTGATTGATGTTTGCTTCAGAAGCGATTTTAGGAAGAAAGGACGGGTTGGTCCTGAGGGAGACACGGTCCGGATGAAAAACCAAGTAAGGAGGTTTAGCTGATAATGCTTGAAGTTCAGAAACTCTCTTGGCCGATGTAATGGCTACCAAAAGGCTGTCTTGTAGGACAAGAATTTGAGATCCACCGTAGCCGCTGGCTCGAAAGGAGGGCGGTCAAGGCCTGTAGGACCAGAGAGAGGTCCCAAGGAGGAACTGCTTGTTTTATAGGGGCCTGAGAAGAAAAGTACCTTTAAGAAAAATTTTACACAATCTGGCTGACATAAGAGGATTAGAGTCATGGCCAATGTGATAGTGAGAAATTGCCGCCAGTTGTACTTTGACTGTGGAACTGCTGGCACCATCGTTAAAGAGAGTGGTTAGAAAGTCAAGCACTAAAGGAAGAGGAACCGTGAAGGGATTCAGGCCTTGCCGCCGCCCACAAAGAGAAACGTTTCCACTTGCTTCGTAAACCTTTCTAGTGGATGGTTTATGAGCTGCCACCAAAATTGCCTTAACCGGTGATGAAATACCGGAGTCCTAATCAAGAGTGGAACTGGAGCAGCCAAGCGGTCAGCTTCAGGTTGTCCAGATTCGGAGGAGGAATGCAGGATGGATGGGATATCAGATCCGGATGGGATCTAGAATCCAAGGAGGATTCACCGAGTGAGACCTTAGGAAGGGGAACCAGATCTGTCGAGGCCAGAATGGAGCAATGAGAATCATTCTGCAACCCACCCGAGAGGCTTTCTGAAGAACTTGGAGCATCAGAGGCAAGGGTGGATAGGCATACAGAAGACCGGGTGGCCAAGCATGCACCAGAGCGTCTCTTGGGGTACCTCCGGGAGGAGGTATTAGAGCGAAAAACTGTCGCACTTGGTGTTTGAGGGAGAAGCAAAAGATCGCATGAAGGGTTCCCCACTGCGAATATGCGTTCGCTACTAGACAATTGAGAGACCAGTGGTAAGGGGTCAAAGTGGGGCGACTGAGCTTGTCCGCTAGGGTGTTGGACCGACCGGAATGTGCGTTGCTATTAGAAAGTGATTGGTGGAGATTGCTCATTCCCAAACTCTCATGGCCTCTCGACAAAGAGGGTAAGACCTTGTTCCCCCTTGCTTGTTGATGTACCAGACAACAGACATGTTGTCCGATTGAATTGCAATTGTTCCCAAGGGAAGAAAGTCCTGAAGTGCTAGCAACGCTAAGAGCACTGCTCTCATCTCTAGAACATTGATATGCAGTAAGGTCTCTGAATCGTTCCACGTGCCTTGGACGGTCCGCCCAAAGTGCCCCCACCCGAGGCGGGAGGCGTCCGTGGTCACCGTGGCGAGAGGGGAGAAGCACAAAATGGGCGGCCTTTGTGGAGATCCGGGAGTGGAGCCACCACAAGAGGGACCGCTTGCAAGCCTTGCTGATCGCTATGGGATGATGCATGGGAGAGCAAGGTATGACCACTGTACTAAGAGCGTCCACTGTAGAATGCGATATTGAGCCTGGCAAGAGGAAGAAGTGCTATAGCCGATGCCATGGACCCTAGAGCCCTCAGGACCAACTCCGCTGAACAGAACTTGAATGGAGAATGGCCCGCACCTGGAGCTGCAGATTTAGAACTCTGTCCGCAGTGAGGAAGGCTCAAACTCCTTGTGTCTAGCCTGGCCCCTATAAAATCTAAGAGCTGTGTGGGCCAGGTTGGATTTCTTTGTATTTATTGTGATGCCCAGAAAGGGAGCAAGATGGAGAAAGGAGTCTCGCCAATAGAAGTAGATGCCTTGTTGGGGCGGTAAGAAGCCAGTCGTCCAGGTAGGGAAAACCTGCACCCCTGAAGCCTCAGGTGGGCCGCTACCACTGCTAATACTTTGGTGAACACCCTGGGGCTGTGGTGAGACCAAAGGGAAGGACCCGAACTGGTAGTGACTGGCTCCCAGCCGAAGCGGAGAAACCTCCTGGAGCCTGTCCATCAGGATGTGGTAGTACGTCCTTGAGGTCTATCGAGCACATCCAGTGATTTTCTCCCAGAAGGGGAGAATAGATTGCAGAGTGACCATTCGAATTTTTCTTTGGGGACTGCCAGATTCAAGAGAGAGAGGTCTAGGATTGGTCTTAGTTCCCCGTCTTTTTGGCACTAAAAGAATCTGGAGTAGAACCCTGATCCGATCTGGTCTGGGGAACGGGCTGGATGGCTCTTTTCTTTAGCAGATGGCCAATTTCTGCCAAAGCGCCTCCCGTTGACCGGGTGGGACGTCTGGGAGGACTTCAACTTTGGAAGGTAAAGGAAAGGAATGCGATATCCTCTGGATATGATTTGGAGAACCCAGCGGTCCGATGTTATGGACTCCCATGCCGCTAGGTGCCCCGAACGTCCCCGACTGCCTCCAGAGTAGAGCAGTCGGGCAACCCTAGGGTTGCTGCGGGCCGTTCAGAGAAAGGTTCCCTGGACCCGAAGTTTCTGGGAGCCCCTCTGCCTCTAGGGCGTCCTCCCTGTCCTCCTCTGCCACGGAAGGACTGGTTGTCCGGAGCAGGCTGGGACTGCTGCGACTTCGGAACCACATCTTCTTCTGACCCTTTTGGTTCCTAGAATAGGGCCTCTGGGGTGCAGAGAAGCGGATTCCGACGGCAGACAGCGTCTTCCGTCCTTTTCGCTCTGGGTCAACGTCTCGCAAACGGTCTTGCCAAACAGAGCAGAACCATCAAAGGGGCGTTAACGACGCTTTGAAGGGCTCAGAAAAATCGCAGTGACGGAGCCAGGCCTGACGCCTAGTGACCAGTCCTGTCCCAAGAGCTCTAGCGGCGCCTTCCGTTGCATGGGAGAGTAGCCGCATAGAAGTATTTGTAACTGACCTAAGAGTGGCCATACGGGTGGAGTGCAGAACTCTGTCCTCCTCCGAAATGGACTCGGGGATGCAGCGTATTCTTTAATAAGATCTCGCTGCATCCTAATGACATGTGCCAAATAGTTCAGCGCCCTTACCGAGAAGGTCGCCGAACTAAACATCCGCTTCCCCAAGCGGTCCATCATCCGAGACTCCTTGCTCGGTGGGTGGACTGAGGGACTCTCCTGAGCCAGTTCCCTCTTTGTGGCCGCCGTCAACATGGCATCTACCGGAGGCCCCTTACTCCAATGGGCCCGGTCGGATGGCGGACTAAGGATCCTATCCGGTCTCTTGGGAATTGGCTCCACGGTGTCCGGTTCCTTCCACGCCCTGGTGGTAATAAGGTCCACCAGGGGTCGGCAGGGGACACCCAAAAGGTAGACGGGCCCGCTTCAAATGCCTCCAAGAACATGGACTCGTCCGAGGAAGACTTGGGGCAGACCACCCCCTTATACGGAGCATTTCCATGATGTCTCCAAAGGAGACATCCTCGGGGTGACCGTGGGGAGCCTTCCCTTCCTCCAAGTCCGTGTCTTCTGTGAGAGACTCGGGGAGTCAATGTGCCTCCTTTGCACATGCTTGCAGGGACCTCCTCTGGGGGCTGTCAGAGGAGTCCTAGCAGCAATTTGCTCTATAGGAGCAACTTGGGGCACAGAAACGGGCTGTCCCAGGGGCCGGATGGTGGAAGCCTGGCCCAGTGCAGAGGGAGCTGGGACGGAGCCGAACAAGTGCCGGGGTCCGGAGACCCTCAACAGAGCCCTCTCCACTGCATCAAAAGCCAAGGGGAGCCGACCTCGACCAAAGGATCCGACAATCGGCTCCCTCGGATCCGAAGAGTGGACGGAGCCGGCGCGGCGCCGGATCCGGGACAGTACGCTCCGACACAGGCGGCGCCGGGAGCACTGATCCCCGGATCCGAGGCTCGGATCCAGGCTCGAGAGGTCGGATCCGACGCACTCGAGGGCAGGGTCGGATCCGGCACCAAGTACTATCGGCGCCGACCCACCCCGGCTCGAAGCTGCTCGGCTCCAGCTGCTCGAACCCGGATAGCGGGTCGGAGAAGGAGCAATAGGCTTAAAAGGGTGTTGAGCTCCCCAGAGGGGAGGCAAGAGCACTCCCATCTGCATCTGGGCCTGGATGAACCTTCTCATCATCCGTCCAGATCAGCATCAGAAAGGCTATATGTAGATCTCGACGAGGCTACCGAGGTAGGCCTGGAGTGCCTCCTCGATAGCCTCGACGGAGATCGGGTCTCCTCCTCCTCAGGACCCGTGAAAAGCACACAGGGGACCGGAGCCGAAGGAGGAGACCGAGGCCGACAACGGAGCCGGGGAGAAGCCAGCTTGCTGGCGGGCCGAAACAGAGGTCTCGCCCGCCGCTTGTGGTGCTTCTCCTCCGTCCTTTTAGCATCCCTCTCCTCCAGAAACGGGAGGTTGAGTCCCAGGAGCAGGAGGGTGCCACAGGGGAACAACCGTAGCCACAGTTGTTCCCAAGGAGCGGAGGCGGAGCCGAGTCTGGCGGTAAAGACCCGCCAAGACAAGCTTGGACCTCCGCTCCTCAGTGCCCTGGGGTTGAACCCTGCACAAATGGAGCAACCAGATGTGAGGTGTTCAACCCGAGACACTTAACACACCGAGTGTGGCCATCAGCCGGTGAGAGCTTATGGCCACACTCGGAGCATTTTGAGAAAATAGATTTGGGCTGATCAGCCATAATCTATAAAGCTACTAAAAGTAACTTAAACAAAAAAAGACACACAGGCCCAACACACACACTCTACGCAACAGCGAGGGGAGGGAAAAAAATTACTTAATTTAACTCAAAATAAAACTATCAAAGAGGGAAACCTAAACTTTCACACAGAAATACACAAAAAACTTTAAATTTTCTGTTTTAACAGGTAAGAAATAACCACTTAGCTGAGAGCTATGAATACAAATCCAGTCACCAGCGCGGCAAACGAGATCTGAGGTCATGAGGGTAGAGCAGGGCATTATGGGTGAGGGGAGGAGCTGAGAGCTTGGATCCATAGCTGGAAAACCATGCCGGTTCGGATCCGATATCGGATCCATAACCCACAGGTTGCAGACAAATGAATATCCTACTTCAGATTGAAGGGTTAACCTCAGACCAGCAAACTTTAGAAAAATATTTCAAATTCAATTACTTTATAGACTAGGCCATAAAGAGGTTATCTCTCAGGTTTCAATGCAGCTAGAGACACAAAGCCTGTACTAGGAAGCTTTCTGTATTGTTTTCGGGGTGAAGTAATTGTTACTTTGGAAGCATGAAGTAATGCAATTCTTTTATGACTTCCAGCATCTGCCAAAGATGTGAGCAAAGGCCCTCATATGAGTATTTTTACAGGAAGATGCTAAATACTGCCAGCTTCATCAGTGTGTGTGTGTGTGTGTGTGTGTGTGTGTGTGTGTGTGTGTGTGTGTGTGTTGGAGGGGCTTCTGCCCGGGAACTAGAAGTCAGATGACCATAAATTATGTCATTCTGCAAGCTATCCCAGCAGTAATATTTTACGTATTATTTTGAGAAGTCTCAGTCTCTTACAGAGCATTCTGTCTTGGACCTGACAACAACAGTAAGAACCATTCGCCACATCTGCCTTGCTTTATTAAATTTCTAGGGAACAGTATAATTCTCCTAGATTCAGTCAGGAATATAGTGAAAAAGAAGTTATGTACTCACCATAACGTTCCATGTTTGTAGTCCATCTCGCCCCTTCATTCTTACATATGGGTTCGGAGCCGATCCTTGGCTCCGACTCGGCCGATTACTAAGCTCGAAGTCTCTAAGTTGGCTCGTGGCAAGGTAGGTATCCCATAATGCACTAGTAAGAATCCCCAGATCTTGGTTGCTGTCGTCTATAAAAATGACACAGTATTTCCACAAGGAAAAAACAAAGATAGAAATTATCTTGTCTCCAGATCCTCCAAGGATATGGACGGGGGTAGGTGGGTGGGTTCGTAAGAATGAAGGGCGAGATGGACTACAAACATAGAATGTTATGGTGAGTGCATAACTTCTTTATGTTCTGTAGTCCTATCTCGCCTTCATTCTTACATATGGGACAGTGTCCCTAGCACCTTTTTCTCGGGTGGCTCACGGGAATATACTCCTATGAACCCAAAGGAGGCTTTACCCCTGGAGGCCAAGTTCAATTTGTAATGAGTAATAAAGGTATGAGGGGTAGCCCAAGCTGCTGCTGCTGCACATATACTGTCCATTGGAATTCTGGCTTGAAAAGCGGCAGATGTGGATATAGATCTGGTGGAATGAGCTTTAATTTTAAATGGGAGTTCTTTGCCATTAGAAGAGTAAATAAAAGATATGCAATTTGAAATCCAGTTTGCTAACTTTATCTTGGAGACTGGCATTCCTTTTCTCATCTCCGAAAAAGATACAAATAATTGGTCTGATCTCCTAAACTCTTTGGTTCTATGTAGACAGAACTGTCTACGTACATCAAGTTGATGAAACTTATATTCCTTTTGTTTGTATGATTTGGAAAAAAGACTGGCAGTTCGATGGTTTGATTCATAGTTGATTGAGAACAAATCTTGGGGACGAAGGAAGGGTTAGTGCAAAGGGAAACTCTGTCTCTACGAAATATCAAGTAAGGAGGTTTGACTGAGAGTGCTCGCAGCTCTGACACTCTTCTGGCGGATGCAATGGTTACTAGAAAAATGGTTTTCCATGAAAGGAACTTTAAATCACACGTATGTGAAGGTTCAAAAGGAGGTGAGGTAAGTTTTGAAAGAACAAAATTTAGATCCCAGGGAGATGTAGGTTCTTGAAAAGGAGGTCTTCGTAAGGTAGTGCCTTTTAAAAATGATCTACACAATCTGTGAGCCATAAGACTAGGTTCATGTTGTCCCAAATGAAAATTGGAGACAGCTGCTAACTGAACTTTGATTCTAGCAGCAGCTGATCCCTAATGAAAAAGTTTGGTTAGAAATTCTAACACTAAGGGAATGGAGGCTGTGTATGGATCTATGTTCCTAGCTTGTGCCCAGAGAGAAAATCTTTTCCATTAGCTAGCGTACAATTTTCTCGTAGAAGGTTTCTGAGAAGATGTCAGGGTATGTGTAACCGCAGGGAAGAAATCATGAACCCTGACTAGGGATGGAAGTGGAGCAGCCATGCTGTCAAATTGAGGGTGTGGAGACAGGGATGGAATGTGCCTGACATATGTGTCAGAAGGTCTGGTACTGGGTCCAGAGTCCATGGATTGTCCAGAAGGTGAGGCCTGACAAAGGCGAACCAAATCTGACAAGGCCAGTAAGGAGTGATGAGAATCATTCTGCTTCCCAAAGTCTTTGCTTTCTGGATGATTTTCGATATTAGCTGAAAGGGATGAAAAGCATAAAGAAGTCCTGAGGGCCAACTGTGAACAAGTGCGTCTCTCTCTGTGTCTCCCCCCGGGGGAGGATAAGGGTGAAGTAGCTGCTGCATTTGGTGTTTATCAAGGCGGCAAGGATGTCCCCATTTGCGGAAAATCTGTTCTGCGACTTTCTGATTCAGAGACCACTCGTGAGTCATCAAGATTGCCCTGCTGAGCTTGTCACCTATCACATTGGTTCTCCTCGGGATATGCACTGCAAAGTACAGTTGTGTACACTTACCATAAATGTAGATGTTCGAGTGTATTCACTGTTGCAGTCATCACATTTGGGTTATCTGCTTGCAGTAGCCCTCAATCAGCCTGATTAACAAGGTCTTGGGCCCTGCTTCGGTTGCTGTCTCATCTTCCATGACGTCAGGTAGTCAGGGGTATAAAGCATGAAGCCGACCCCATTACGCAATAAAATATATATATATATATATATATATATATATATATATATATATATATATATATACACACACACACACACACACACACACACACACACACACACACACACACACACACACACACACACACACACAAACAAGGTTATACCTCCAACAAAAAAGTAAATACACCCAAAAAGCTTTTAAGCACAGTAAAGGAGAGTAGAGTCATAGCCAAAAGAAGTCAGAGGGTTGGAGGGAGGGTAACCAGGACTGCAACAGTGAATACACTCGAACATCTACATTTAAGGTAAGTGTACACAACTGTACTATGTTCTTTGTGTTTCACTGTTGCAGTCATCACATTTGGGTAGATTCCCAAAGCTAAGGATGGGAGGAGGAATTTAGATAGCATTAGGACCAGCTATAAGGCCCTGCTAGACTGCAGTGGCAAAGCCAGCTCTGGATTTAGAGAAAATTTGGCAAATGGTAATGCTTGGCGAAGGTATGTACAGAACTCCAGGTAGCGGCTTCTAGGATGTCCCTAGTAGGGACGCCTCTGAGAAAGGCTGTAGAGGTAGATGTAGCCCTGGTTGAATGGGGTCTAATACCCTGTGGGATAGGTTTTCCATGGTGCTTTTAGCAGAAATGAATGCAATGGCCTATCCATTTAGAAATGGTTTGCTTTGAAATAGCCTTCCCCTCTGCCCCTGCAGCAAATGCCACCAGCAGTTGTTCAGATTTCCTTTGAGGTTTAGTTCTGTCCAAGTAAAATCTAAGTTATCTGTGCACATCTATGGAGTGCAGTATCCGTTCCCCTTTGTTCTGTGGATTAGGAAAGAAGGTTGGCAAATGAATGGACTGGTTAAAAGCCACACTGAATACCACCTTGGGCATGAAGGAGGGACTGGTTCTGAGGGAAACCCTGTCCGCATGAAAGACGATGAAAGGCTCCACTGCCATAAGGGCCTGTAATTCAGATACCCTTCTTGCTGAAGTGATTGCTAAAAGGAAGGCTGTTTTCCAAGAAAGAAATTTTAAATCTGCACTTGCAGCTGGCTCAAACGGAGGAAGAGTGAGTTTCTCCAATACAAAGTTAAGGTCCCAGGCTGGTGTTGGGGCTCTCCTGGGTGATCTTAAGTTTTTGGCCCCTCTGAGGAACTGCTTGAGCAGTGGATGAGAGAAGAGGGGTGGGTTCTGTGTTATAATGATCTGAAATGGCTGAGGTGTAAATGTTGATGGAGGAAAAAGGCCCTTGTGAAGCATCTCAGTTAGTATTGAAGAATCTGAGGTAAGTTGGGTGCTGCTGTGCCCATCCCTTGAGATTGGTTCCAAGCATAGAATCTTTTCCATTTTTCAGCATAAGATTTTCTAGTACTAGGCCTCCTTGCCTCCAAAATGATATCCAACACTTGTTTACTGAGAGATGGTAACGGAGAGGTTAGGTAATTAGCCAGGCTGCCAGGTTCAGGGTTTGAAGCTGAGGTTGCAGAATCTGGTTCTCCTGCTGTGACAACAGGGTAGGAGTCTGAGGCAGGTGCTATGGAGCCAGCAGTGACACAGTGCGCAAGAGGGGGTATCAGTGCTGGCATGGCCAGTCTGGTGCAATCAATATCGTCCTTGGTTTGTCCTGTTTGATCTTTAGTAGTACTTTGGAGAGGAGAGGCAGAGGAGGAAAGGCATAAACTGATAAGAGTTTTCCAACTGAAGGACAGAGCATCCACTTTCCAAGCTTGTTTGTGGGGAGTCCTTGTGCAAAATTTGTCCAATTGGTAGTTCTGGGGGGAGGCAAACAAGTCTATATCTGGGCTCCCCCATTTGTTTGTCAACATGTTGAAAGTCTTTGGTTCCAGTTTCCACTCGTGTGGGTCCATGAGATTTCTGCTTAGTTCATCTGCCAGTGTATTTAGTTATCCTGGCAGGAATTGAGCCTGTAGATGCACTTGGTAGCTCAAGGCTGTGGTCCACAGAGCTATGGCTAGCCTGCAGAGGGGTAAGAATGGGTACCCCCTGCTTGTTTATGTAAAACATAACAGTGGTGTTGTCAGTCTTTACCATTAATTGTCCTGGAAGAATGTGGTCCTTGAAGCCTGTCAGAGCATTCTGTACAGCTAACATTTCTTTTTGAATGACATGCAGGTGCATTTGACTTGGGTTCCATTTGCCCTGAATGCACTTCCCTGCCAGGTGAGCCCACTATGCATAGTCTGATGTGTCTGTTAGGGTTTGGGCGGCAGGGGGTAGAGAGAATGGTAGATCCTTGATTTGGTGGCAGGCCTCTGCCCACCAAAGGAACTCTAACCGTAGGCAAGGTATGACAGGAATCATTGCTTCTAGATCCTGAGAATGTTGACACCATAGGCTTTTTAGATACCATTGTAGTTTCCTCATATGCTGTCTTGCATATGGAATTAGCAGAATGCAGGAAGCTATGAACTCCAAGGCTTGCAGTATTTGCCTTGCAGATAGCAGGGTTTTTGTGGCAATTAGTTTGAAGTACGTTGTCAAATGAATTTGTTTCTCTGGCATGAGGAAAGCCATCTGGGAAGTTGTATTCAAGCTTGCTCCCAGGAATATAATTTGTTAACAAGGTACCTGTTGTGATTTCTTTGCATTTATGGTGTACCCCAGACAAGTTAGCACCTTTTGTACAAATGCCAGATGATTCAGAAGTATGTCCTGGCTTTCTGCCTGAATTAGACAATCGTCCAGGTATGGGTATATTTGAATATTTCTTTGCCTGCAAAATGCAATGACTGGAGCTAGGCACTTTGTGAATACCCTGGGCGCAGTAGATAAGCCAAAGAGTAGTGCAGAGAACTGATAGTGCATGTAGCCTGCATTGAAGCGTAGGTATCTTCTGCAAGATTCCCTGATTGGGATGTGCAGGTAGGCTTCCTTTAAATCGAGTGTTGCCAACCAGGCATCTTTGCCTAGCATAGGAAGCAACTGGTGAAGAGTTAGCATCTTGAATTTTGGAATCACCAAAAAGGTGTTTAAGGTAGACATGTCCAGGATAGGACACCATGAGTTGTGTCTTTTCTGGGTGCCAGGAAAAGTCTTGAGAAGAAACCTTGTCCCTTTTCCTCTTCAGGTACAGTTTGAATAGCTTTTATGCTTAAGAGAGAGAGTACTTGCTTCTGAGCCTCTGCCCACTGATTTGGGGGTAGATCTGGCCAACCATTTGGGGTTGGTAACATGTGGAAGTGAAATCTGTATCCTTGGGAAACTACATTTAAAACCCATTTGTCCTGCGTAATGAGTTCCCAGTTTTTTGCCTGCAGAGCAATCTTTCCCCCTAACAAAGCAGTCAGTTGAAAAGTGCTTGGAAGTTTTAAAGTCAAGTTATTGAGACAGTTTACCATACAGGGGAGTCTTACTACTCCCTGATTCGGAAGTGGGAGCCCCCCACTGCTTAGTCCTGTGCGTACCCTGGGACTGAAGCCTGGGTGTTCTGCTGGATCTGGGTTTGGACTGAGAAGGCCTGGAAGAGGCAAAAAAGGACCAATTCTTAGAGGGCCAATGCCTACTAAATCTTGGAGGTTATACTTGTAGGAAATCTTTAACAGTTTGCATAGATTTAGCTTTTTCCTCCATCTTGTTAAGTACTTCTTCTGCTTTGTTGCCAAACAGGCGGTCCTGATTTAAGGGAGCATCCAGTAATTTAGCTTTAACATGATCTGGCAAGGATTGCTCCTTAAGCCAAGCATGCCTTCTAAGTACAGACCCAGTGACAGCAACCCTGCAAGATGCCTCTAGTGAATCAAAACCACATTGCAAAGTATGTTCTCCAACCTGTTCAGAAGAATGCATTAAATCCTGTAAATCCTTATTTTCAGCACAATCAGGAATCAACATAATTTTCTGTTTAAGCAATCCAATAATATGCTGCTGATACTTTAACATATGAAACTGGCAGTTTAAGGCCCTAATGGCCAAAGTTGCAGAAGTGTATACCTTCTTACCCCCATCTATCCAGTGCCCTGGAGTCTCTATCAGAGGGGGTAGGATTTTTGGCAGTAGTACTCTTAATGGCCGTGGGTCCCTGTGAAATGGTCTCAGGATCCGCAGTAGGGTTTTTAAAAAGGAATTTGTGAGAGTCAAGAACCCTGTAATATCTATCAGGTTTCCTGGGAGCAGGAGGTAAAGAGTCAGGGGCCAAGCTAGATTCTGAAAAGGCATCATCAACAATGTCTAGTACAGGAGGGATAGCTAAAGGCCTGTGCTGAGGCAGGAGTAAGAAATCCCTAAGCCTCTTTTTAGAATCAGAGAAATCCTGGCTTTCCCAACGAAAATGCTCCCTGAGAGTATGCAAGGTTTCACCAAAAGAGAAATCCTCTGGGGGGGAAAGCAGATGGAATAGAGTCCTCAGCATCAGAATCCTCATAGGTAGATATGGGTAAATCTTGGTCATCAGAAGAAACAGAAATTTCAGAATCCTGGTCAGAAGTATCATAAGCAAACTCAGTCCTAAGTCTTTTAGACGGGGAAGGTTGGCTTCCCCTGATTAAAGTAATAAGGTCTTCAGCCATTCTTATCATTTGTTTTTTAGGCATAGAGGCCAGACTATGTGGTCTGGGCATTGGTTTTCTAGGCATGGTTCGAGTTTTAGGCCTTGAAGAAGAAGATGGCGTTGGTTTAATATGTAAGTCAGTAGGCCTGAATACACCCTCAGAAGCTGGTGCCTGCACAGCAGCTCCGGACCTATCCAAGGTAGAGACATCCGCAGGTTCCACAGTTGAAGCATCTCGCGGCATACCGGACTCCGAATGGGTCTCAGTAGAGGCCTATGAATCTGAAGTAGCGGGTATCAGGGGCTGCGAAAGAGCCTCACTGAGTACCGGTGAACTAGCGACTAGCTTAGGAGAAGCGTCGTCGGCAGCTTTGGACCTAGGCGGCCTGCCTCTGTCTTTATCTTTGCGTTTTTTCGGAATGTCGGTAGTTGGATGGCTTACCGAAGACATATGTCAATAACTGAACCGAGCACCAAATATTTAGAAACTTAAATATACCAACGACGAATAGTTCGTTGCTTAAATAAGGCACAAAACCGACAGCGAGGTACGTCGTTGTCAGGGCATGGGCAAGGAATACAGTACAAATGGAAATCTTTAGGAGGTTTTTGCTTTCCACAAGAAATGCAATTATTTACTTTTACTGACATCGGTTTGGAGTAAGAAAAAGTTTGCCCAACGGGGTACTTAGCTTTAGTTGAAGACTTTGGTTCTGAAACTCGAAAACAAAATTTTCAGGAGTTGGACGACTGGCACTTGTGAACTGCTACTGCTTCGGGCACCACACCGCAAGAAAGACTGATGTAATGGCGTCGGCTGCATGCTTTATACCCCTGACTACCTGACGTCATGGAAGATGAGACAGCAACCGACGCAGGACCCAAGACTTTGTTAATCACACCGACTGAGGCATACTGCAAGCAGATAATCCAATTGTGATGACTGCAACAGCGAAACACGAAGAACATCTAGAAAGTGTTGGGAAGACATCACCCACTGCCAAACTCGTAGAGCCTCTCGACATAGGGGGTAGGATCTGGTTCCCCCTTGTTTGCTTATATACCATATCACTGACACATTGTTTGATTGAATTGCTATTGTCCCTAGAGGAAGAAAGTTGTGAAGTGCTTGCAACGCTAGTAGCACTGTTCTCATCTCTAGAACATTGATATGCGAGTGATCCTCGTGTTCTTGCCATGTGCCTTGGACTGTCCTTCCCAGATAATGCCCCCCCACCCCATCTGGGAGGCATCCGTGGTCACAGTAGCAATGGGTTGGCAAGGAATGAATGGTCTCCCTATCGTTAGTCGATTGGACTGGATCCACCAACGAAGGTCCTTTTTGCAAAATTCCATTACTAAAATGGGATGAGACAGAGGCAGTTGCTGAAGAAACCACTGGGAAAAAAGTAGCCATTGTAGGATTCTCATATGTAGTCTGGCTAGCGGAACTAGAGTTACGGTAGAGGCCATGGTTCCTAGAAGTTTGAGCACTGTCTTCGCTTTGACCTTGTGTTGGGGAAGCAGGCTGTATATTTGTTGTCTTAGATTTTGCACTCTGTCTGAAAGAAGGCTAGCCATCATTGCGACTGTGTCTATTTCTGCGCCTATAAAAGTCACATATTGAGAGGGCAATAAGGCAGACTTTTCCCAATTTATAGTAATGCCCAGCTGAGTGCAGACTCAGACGGTTGAATCCCTGGCTTATAGAAGTAGGTGCCTGGTGGTGGCAGTCAGGAGCCAGTTGTCCAGGTATGGAAACACTTGGAATCCAAGACATCTCAAGTGGGCCATTACTACCGCCATGCATTTGGTGAACACCTTGGGGGCTGTGGTGAGACCAAAGGGCAGAGCACGAAAATGGTAATGACAGGCTCCCAGCTGGAAGCATAAATGACTCCTTGATGCTCTGTCCATTTTTATTTGGTAGTATGCATCTTGGAGGTCTATGGAGCACATTCAATTGTCTTTCCCTAACAGAGGGAGTATACACTGAATTGTTACCATTCGGAACTTAGACTTCTTCACTGATTTGTTTAACTTGCTGAGATTCAAGATATGCCTCCAGTCCTCTGTTCATTTTGGCACTAAAAAGAATCTGAAATAGGTTCCGAATCCTATCTGGTCTGCAGGGACGGTTTGGATGACTGTCTTTTGAAGCAACGTTTGGACTTCTATAGTTGCCTGATCCCTGTGATTGGGTGGAACATCCGGGATTTTCTTGGTTAGATGAGGTGGAAAAGAGAAGGGATGGGGTATCTTCTGGAAATTATTCTTTGTACGCACTTATCTTGTGTGATGCAATGCCAGGCTTCTGGGTACAAAGATAAGCGACCCCCAATTGGCTCCAGAGAAGTGCAGTCGGGCCCCACTTATCAGGAGCACTGATAGGGACGTCAACGAAAGGAATCGCAGCCACCCTGGTTTTGCGGACCCCCCCTGCCTCTAGGGCGACGTCTACCATTATTTCCTCCTCCTCTGCCTCTGCAGAAGGAATCACCTTGTGCGCCTGGGGAAAAATCTCTGAGATTTCTTGAACCACATTTTTCCGCCTCTCTGACATTTAGGGTATGGTCTAGAAGGGACGGGAAAACATATTCCAACGGCAAACAGAGTCTTCCCTTCCTGCTCGCATCTGGTGAGTGTATCTTTTACCTTTGGTCCAAACAGAGAGGAACCGTTAAAGGGGGCATTGGTAAATGTAGATTTGAAGGGCTCCGCAAAGTTACATAAGCGCATCCAGGAGTGTCTCCTAAGGGAAACTCCTGAACCCGCTGCCCTGCTCACTCTATCTGCTGTGTAAGATATCAGCCTCATGGAGAAGTTAACAATAGAGTTTAAGGTGGACAACTGAGCAGTAACCTTCTCAGGGACACCTTCAGTTAAAGTACCTTGGAGAGTATCTCCTAGCTCTTTTAGGAGATCTCTTTGAAGCCTAGTGAAATGGGTGAGGTAATTCAGCGATCTGAGTGTAAAAGCCGCTGAAGAAAAAATACGCTTCCCATATCTGTCCATCGTTCGGGACTCTTTGTTCGGTGGGTGGACAGATGAGCAAGTTTCCGCTAGTTCCTTCTTTGTGGCTGCTGCCACCACCATGGCATCTGCAGGCATACCTTTGGTCAAAAATTCTTTTTCTCTAGGAGCTGAAAGACATTTGTTTGGCCTTCTGGGGACTGGTTCCACGGCATCAGGAGTTTCTCACACCTTTCGACTAACTAAATCTAACAGCTCATCGAAAGGTGGAGACACCCAAGAAGCTGAAGGTTGAGACCAAAGCCTTCAGGTTACACTGACTCCTCATCAGAAGGGGTGATAAGGACAGTGGTCAAACCTGGCACAATTCTAGACTTCTATGATGTGGCCAAAGAAATGACTGCTGTATCTACTACTGAGTTAAGCATTTAGTGGGACTACCAAAGTCAACAAATTATACATGCATAAAAAATAATTTAATTTACTGACAATTTCTGAACTTAACAGAGAATTCCCAGCTAAACTCTAATTAAGGCAGTTCTACCATGCATGCATAATACCATCAAGGAAACAAGAAATGTGACAAACATATTAGAAAATGTCAAAGAACTGTCAAACACCTCCAGACAACTTATATTCAGGATAGCAGTACTTTTTTTTAGAAAATACAAAGCACAAAAGTAAAGGAATGCCTGTCTCCACTGTGCAGAGTGATGGAGTTCCGTCTGTGACCCAGGTGTTTGTGGCCTGATTTGCTGTTCCAACACTTGTGGTAGGGGCTGCATGAAGGGGATGATCTGTGGAAGTGAGGTGATGTCCGCCGCAGAAGACCCACTGCATGTCAGCACCCCCACACTATGTCAAGTACATGGAGGAAGTTAGGAATCGAAAACAGAAACAGTCACAAATCACTCGATGGCTATCTGAATTATGGCCCCTCCAAGTTGACTCTTGCCCCCATCATGCAGAATAAATGGGCTAATTAGCTGAAAGGGGGATGATGAGTGACAGCAAGCAAAAAAAAAAATAGGTAAGATAGCACAATTAAAAGAAAGAAGAGGACATCAGAGAGGCAATGACAACCAATGTTTTGCACATGGGAGGAGAAAGGATAATCAACAGCCTACCTGAGGAAGCCACAAAACCAAAAACAGTGAAAAAATTCAAAATTGTGAGGAACCGATACAAATCTGTTTTACTGATGATCATAAAAAACAAACATCAGTTTAACAAAATAACTATAAATTATTTTACATGCAGGGAAAAGAGCTGAGTAGGCGATCCAAACATTCCTTATTTGTACAATTCTTTTTTGTTTCCGAACAAACAACTTATATCAGATCTTCTCAGGACTGTCACTTGCAGACTGTCAAAACTCAAAGTCAGCAGCAAATCTAAGATGGTCTTTATATTCGTCTGCAATTCTGAATAACTGAACAGGTCAAGCAGGTTCATTTTACTAGATTTCCTGATCAATACTGGACAACTCAGACTAACATAACTATTGCAAAAAACTTTAGTTAGCGCTCTCTGACTATATAATTCTGGGAGTAACAACTGTCATGCTACAGTAACAATTTATAACAAAAATGCTAATGTAATATCAAATTAATAAAATTACTTTAAAACCAAACAGGTTCATTTAGGGAGAGGAAGAAACAACAGACAGAAAGAAACGTGCAGTAGTAGCAGTGTTATAACTTACCAAATCATTCATGTTAGCTTGACTGGCTGGATGAATTCCTTCCAAAAACTCCAACAGGTAATAAGTATATCGGTCCATCAGATGAACACCAATTCCAAGATCAGGCTGGTGCTAAACAAAATAAAAAAAAATGTATATTTGTATCAGCACACTGTTATCAACACAGTTGCACAAATCAAACAACTAAGTCCAATTTATAGCACAAATTATTTCATAAGTGTTTAAAGACACATGTCTAAGCAATGCAATGTAGTATGCTAAAAGGAATAATTTAACATATTTCAAAGAAAAGAGTAAAAACTTCCCTAAAAGAAAAATTTAAATCACAACAAATGCAAATATCATGCATTTTTTTCAGAGAAAGTAAATATATTGAATCAAGTTTAAGTATATTATTTAAATGATCTAATCTAATGAATGTGTCTAGATGTAGTGTTGTTACTGTCCCCTTTACACAGTCCTCATTAGGCCAGTCATGGAATATAATGCCTCGTTTGGCATGCATCTGTCCAAACACATGCAACAACTAAACCCCCCACAGTAATACGTTACTAAAAGGATACAAGGCCTAAACAATATGCCCTATATGGACTGACACCAAGTCCTTTAACTATACTCAGTGTCCTACAGACTGCTAAGAGGTGACTTGTGTCTGACATACAAGGCATCCTCCAACCCATTACTGATGGATTAGCAAGTCAAACTGCATCAGAAATACTCTAAACGTCTTCTGCAATATCAACAGAATGGTTTGGAGAGAGAGGCATATCTCACAGAGGATACTGCCACTATGGAATAGAATAGACTCCCCATCCACATAAAACAAAGTTCATCTGCATCAATTTTCAAGACCAACTAAGATCTATGGATGGGAAAGAGAAAATTTACCCCATGAATGCCTCCTGTACTACTAATGGACAGATGCAGCTCCTAAATGCTTTATCCCATGCCTGGGTTACCTCAAATTATCTACAGTTTGATCCCAGTTATTCTCATTAGGAGTAATATATACTTATTAACCAAGCACTAGACAGGAACCACAAGCCAAAATGTGGAATTAACAGCAGTTTATTCAGCACATCGACACGAACCATGAGCCAAAATGTGGAAGTAACTGCAGTTTATTCAGCACATGTACTGAATAAACTGATGTTACTTCCACATTTTGGCTCGTGGTTCGTGTCTAGTGCTTGGTTAACCCCACCTGGTACCTGTGTTTTTGGTGTTTGTTTCCTGGTCATTTCGGGTACCTAGCCTCACTGTGCTTGAGTATATACTTATTAACCACAGGCTGGGTAAGGCCAATCTACAACTAAATGAGATACGTTGTTTCAAGCAGAAAAAGGGAAATTGGCCTGCAAGGGCAGCTATTGTAGTACTTACCTATGAATGAACATTAACCTCAGGACAGGATTACAAAACATTTTCTTGAAAGTGTTTCCATTACAAAAAGCCACTGAACCAAAAGCTTGTTTCTAACTGGTAATCTTAAAAGCAAAATAAGTAAACACATTATCTTCTGTTAACAGTTGCAGTGCTGTTGACAAAGGTCTAAAAGTAAGATGTTAACTGCAGAGGCCAAGTCAGTAGACAAGGGACTAGATTTAATGAAATTAAACAAATTGCTCCTGATATTTAGGTAACTATATACAGAACAGATTGCATTCTCTGAATAATATCAAAAGCAGCAGAAGAAAAATACAGACAACCAAAAAAGGCTTAGCAAGGCAGCCTGAATTTCAGATATTCTTGGATTCCTGTGACTGCTTATTAAGCAAAAACTATTGGGACGCAAGAGAAATAGAAGTTATGTACTTACCATAACATTCCAAGTGAGTTGTTTATCTCGCCTTTATTCTCACTGATGGGTTCGGAGCCGATCCTCGGCTCCGACACGGCCGAACAGTTCCCAAAGGGAAAGAAGAAATATTGAAAAACCAGGATGGCACTAGCCTCTAAGTCAACAGTCAGCCAGGAGGGGGGAAGGAGGGAGGGACGTGAGAATAAAGGCGAGATAAATAACTCACATGGAACGTTATGGTAAGTACATAACTTCTATATGTGAAGTTGTTAAATCTTGCCATTTATTCTCACTGACGGGTAGCGTCCCTAGCACCCTCAACCCTGGGTGGCTCATGGGAGTATGTTCTTCAGTACTGCAGAACCAAAGGAAGACCTGTCCCTAGAAGCCTTATCTACTTTGTAATGTTTGACAAAGGTATGAGGCTTGGACCAAGTAGCTGCAGCGCAAATATCATCAAGGGGCAATTTAGCTTGAAAAGCAGAAGAGGTAGAGACAGTTCTGGTAGAATGAGCTTCTGGTTTGTGCGTTAAAGACATGTTCGCATTTTCATACACAAAGGATATACAATCGGATAACCATTTAGATAAGGTTGTTTTAGCCACTGGATTGCCTTTTCTTACTTCTGAAAAGGATACAAAAAGTTGATCTGATTTCCTAATATCCTTAGTTCTGTCAAGATAAAATCTGAGCTGTCTGTGAACATCAAGTTTATGCAGCATACATTCCAATTTGCTAGAGTGGTTGGGAAAGAACACTGGTAGTTCAATGACCTGATCGATATTTGACTCAGAACACACTTTAGGTAAAAATGAGGGGTTTGTTCTGAGAGATACTCTATCAGCATGGAAGATCATGTAGGGTGGTCTGATGGATAATGCTTGAAGTTCTCACACTCTGTGGGCAGACATAATGGCCACAAGAACATTTGTCTTCCAAGATAAGAATTTTAAAGCACAAGAAAAAGCTGGTTCAAAGGGAGGAAGAATAAGTTGAGACAGCATGAGGTTTAAATTCCAGGGAGAAAAGGGAATTTTGATCGGAGGTCTCATATGAAGAACACCTTTAAGGAAGGTTCTGGATAATTTATGGCTCATAATATTTGAGCCATCAAGACCACGGTGAAAATTTGAGATAGCAGCTAAGTGAAATCGAACTGTACCAGCTGCTGCCCCTTTCTTAAAAATTTTTGTCAAAAATTCCAAAATGGAAGATAGTGGAGCTTGAAAAGGGTCAATGTTCTGCGCGTTGGCCCAAATTGAGAACCTTTTCCATTTACTGCCATATAGTTTCCTGGTAGATGGCTTGTGAGAAGACAAGAGAATCTGTCTTGTATCTTCTGAAATTAAATGAAGCCTGGCAATTAGGGGAAGTGGATTAGCCAAGCAGTCAGTTTCAGGGACTGCAGAGAAGGATGAAGGTCCCCTGATGGGTGCATCAGAAGGTCCGGAACTGGGTCCAGGATCCATGGATCCTCCAACAGATGATGGTGGAGAAATGGAAACCAAATCTGTCGAGGCCAGTAGGGGGCTATGAGTATAACCTTCCTTCCCAGCGATTCTGCTTTCTGTAAAAATCTGGGTATTAATGGGAAGGGTGGAAATGCATAAAGGAGACCTGGGGGCCAATCGTGTAACAGTGCATCTCTCGGGGGATGACCCGGAGGTGGTATCAGGGCAAAGTAGCTTCTGCATTTTGAATTGAAGTGGCTGGCAAAAAGGTCACAGCAAGGCTGGCCCCAATTGCAGAAAATCAACTCCGCAACCTGTTGTTTGAGAGACCACTCATGAGGGAGTAATATTGCCCTGCTTAGCTTGTCCGCTATGACATTGGATTTCCCTGGGATGTGCGTTGCTAACAGAAAACACTGGGATGACACAGCCCATTGCCAAACCCTGAGGGCTTCTCGACAAAGGGGGTAAGACTTGGTTCCGCCTTGCTTGTTCAAGTACCAGACTACTGACATGTTGTCGGTCTGAATTGCAATAGTCCCTAGAGGGAGAGAGTCCTGAAAGTACTGCAAAGCTAGAAGTACCGCTCTCAGCTCTAGAACATTGATGTGCAGACGTGATTCTTGATCTGTCCATGTGCCTTGGGCAGTCTTTCCCTGAAAATGCCCCCCCACACCCTATCAGGGAAGCGTCCGTGGTCACAGTGGCTACTGGGGGGGGGAGACAAAGGGTCTTCCTATTGTAACATGAAGAGACGTCAACCACCACCGAAGGTCTCTCCTGCAAGAATCCGTGATAAGAATCATGTGGTGCATTGGTAGTTTCTGGTAAGACCACTGAACGAAGAGGAGCCAATGAAGGATTCGCATATGCATCCTTGCGAGTGGTATAGCCAGGATTGCTGCTGCCATCAAACCTATTACTTTCAATACCTCCGGCTGCTGTAGCTTTGTTCTTTGACGCCAGTGAGCTGGCGTTTTGGCGGAGAAGAGAGACTCTTTCGAAAGGGAGATGTAGAGTGGTGGTTGAGGTATCTAATTCTGCTCCTATAAAAACGGTATGCTGAGATGGCGATAAGGCTGACTTTTCGAAGTTGATCGTAATGCCTAATTGATGTCAGAGTGTATTGTGTTGCCTGAGTCAACTGATGCCTGGTGGTAGCGGTGAGGAGCCAATCGTCTAAGTATGGAAACACCTGGAATCCTAGACGCTTCAGGTGAGCCGTGACCACTGCCATACATTTGGTGAACTCTCTGGGGGCTGAAGTGAGACCAAAGGGCAGGGCTCGAAACTGGTAATGACTAGCTCCCAGCCGGAAGCGCAGATGATCTCTGGAGCGTCTGTCCATCTTTATGTGATAGTACACGTCCTTGAGATCTATGGAGCACATCCAATCGCCTTTCCCTAAAAGGGAAGAATGGACTGAAGCGTAACCATTCGGAACTTCTCTTTCTTTACCAAGTTGTTGAGTTTGTTGAGGTACAAGATAGGTCTCCAGTCCCCTGTTTTCTTTGGTACCATAAAGAATCTTGAGTAAGTTCCGAATCTGACTCAGTCTGCTGGGACTGGTTAGATGACTCTTTTTTCTAGCAATCTGTGGACCTCTACAATTGCTTGTTCCCTGATATTGGGTGGAACATCTGGGATTTTTTTTGATAGGAATGGGTGGGGTAAAGAACGGTATGAAATATCCGCTGGAATTGATGCTTTGTACCCATGTATCCGATGTTATGTTTAGCCAGGCTTCTGGGTACAAAGGCAAGCAACCCCCGTCTGCCTCCAGAGTCGAACAGTTGGGCCCCCTTTCAGGGGCGCTGGTAGAACTGACCGGAGAACTGACCCCTGTCACCCTGTTGCTGCGGACCCCCTCTGCCACGGGGGTGGCGTCTTCCATTATAACCCCCTCCTCTGCCTCTAGAGGGGGTTTCACCACGTGTGTCCCAAAAGGCTGCCTGAGTTTTTCGGAACCACATCCCCCCCCCAGGGCCCTTGGGGTAGGGCCGAGTAGGAGTGGAAAAACGGACCCCAACGGCAGATAAAGTCTTGCCTTCCTGCTCACACCTGGTTAAAGTTTCCTTTACTTTGGGCCCAAACAGTGATGAGCCATCGAATGGGGTATTAATAAAGGAAGACTTGAAGGGTTCCACAAAGGAACAGAGGCATCCAGGCTTGTCTGGGAAGAGCAATGCCCGAACTAGCGGCTCTACTCGAACCATCAGCTGCATAGGATATGAGACGCATGGATGAGTTCACTACTGAGTTTAGGGTAGTGAGCTGGGCGTTGACTTTGTCGGCCACTACTGCAGCTACTGTACCTTGGAGAGTATCTCCTAGCTCTTTCAGGAGATCTCTCTGTAGTCTTGTAAAATGGGTCAAGTAGTTCAGTGATCGCAGAGAAAAAGTCGCTGAACTAAACATGCGCTTCCCATATCTATCCATAACCCTAGAATCTCTGTTAGGGGATGGATAGAAGAGGATGTCTCAGATACTTCCTTTTTGGTGGCTGCAGCCACCACCATGGCATCCACAGGCACTCCTTTTGTCAAAAATGGCTTATCTACTGGGGCAGATATGAATTTTTTGGGTCTACGAGGGACAGGTTCCATGGCCTCCGGTGACTCCCATGCCTTACGAGAGATCAGTTCCATGAGCTTGTCATAAGGCGGAGACACCCAAGAAGTGGAAGGTTGAGACCCAAAAGCCTTCAAGAGCACAGACTCATCCTCAGTAGGGGTCTTGGACTGCCAATCGCCCCTCTGACTAAGGATCTCTAGTATCTCTGTAAAGGAGATATCCTCAGAGGAGGATCGAGGGGACCCTTCTGACTCATCTAAGTCCGTGTCAGATGTCAAAGACTCCTGTAGGGAGTCTAAGTGCCTCCTCTTGCACAGTCTCTTCCTGGGTACCTCCTCAGTGGGAGGATCTGGGGAGGTCTCAGAAGAGCAGGGGACACCCTGTGGGGGTACTTGAGGCTCGGGGTCGCTACGATTAGAGGGGTTGGTAGATGCAGAAGTAGACACAGGAGCTTGAGGGAGAGGGAAAGCTGAACCAATGCTGACGTTGTCTTTGGAGAAAAACCTCTCCTCATAGCATCGAAGGCACCACGGCTCCGACGAGAAGGAGTGGACGGACCTGAGAGCACTGTCCGATCCTCCAGCACCGAAACCCTGGGCTCCGAGCCTGAGGTAGGAACCGAGCTCATCCGAGCCGAAGCCCTGAGAGGAAGAATCGGCACCGACAAGTCGGTGCGACTATCTTTCCCGGACCTGACGGGACAGCGTTGGCTCCGAGAGCCCTTGGTCGGCGCCGAGGACATCCGAGTAGATGGAGCCGATAACCCCGGTGCGGGTATCGGCTCCAAGGGTTCGACCACCATCGGTTCAACTTCCTTCGGCTCCAAGAGTCCAGTACAGCTCGGAGGAGGAGTAGACAAGTCCGGTTCCATGATCTTCGGCACCGACGAGCTGGACGGGGCCGACAACAATTTTGGCAAGTCCTGGTGCCTGTAAAAGCTTCTGCACTAGCCGATCCATGTCCAAATCTGAAAGGCTGACTGAGGACTTAGCTGAGTGCACCGAAGGTGCTGACTGGAGCAGAGGTGAAGAAGGAACTTCAGAGACCAGCTCCAATACTGACAGCTGGCTCCGAATCAAAGGTACACTCGGTTACGATGACTGTGGAACCAATGACCCCCCTTCTGAAACTTTAGCCTTTTTGGAGACCTTATCTGATGACTTGGATTTTGAGGATTTGCAGGACGTACTAGCACCTTCATGGCAACTCAAAACTTCCGAAAAAGATTGCTGTAGCAATCCCCTGTCTATAAGTTTCCTCCTCCTCTTCAAGAGGACTCTTGAAGAGAAGGAGTGACAAATGATACATGTGTCTTGGAGGTGCTTGGCCCCCAGGCAGTAGACACATTGAATGTGTCCATCAGTGATGGACATTTTCTGCTCACAATCTGGGCATTTTTTGAATCCCGATTTGGGATGGGAACTCTCCTTATCATCCGACATACTGAAGAGAAAAATAGTAAATTAGTTTCACAAAGAACTAAGCCCAAACCGGGCACTATCTACAAAAGTATTATATATATATATATATATATATATATATATATATATATATATATATATATATATATATATATATATATATATATATATAATACAAATACGGGGCTAAGAGGCCCACAGAAAAAGCCTAACTACTAAAGGGATTAATAGTAGGAAAAGGGGCTAAAGGCCCACACAAACTAAGAAGCCAACAAGGCCCTAATTCTTAAACTATTTAAACTATCTAAACTATCTAAATACAATAGAACTAACACACACTAGATATATATATAACAAAAAGAAAACTTTTTAGACTTGCTGTTGATTTGTTTCTAAAATGGTCCAAGCTAGCTGGATCACCGAGATCTCTCTTGCCGTGGCAAACTAGATCTGAGGTAATTCCAGCAGTGCATTGTGGGATAAGGGGCTGGTCTTGAGCTACTGGCAAACCTTGAGCTTGCTATCGGCCGTGTCGGAGCCGAGGATCGGCTCTGAACCCATCACTGAGAAAAAACGGCGAGATTTAACAACTTCACATTAACAGTTCCAGAGAGAAAGTCCTAGAATAAAATGATGCATATATGAAAAGACACAAGAAAAAAAATACAATCAGAAGGAAAGACACAAACATTGCTTTATAATCCCTACATCACGACCCAGATCTGCCTTGCCAAGCTGGCATTAGGTACAAGTACTACTTATTCCAATATTGTTTCATTTGTTTCATTGTATAAGTCTCTGTCTTATTTTGCAGAGGAGGGCCATTGTTAAATATTTGATGTCCATCAGTCACATACTATCTTCGAAATTTGACACTCAAGCTTCACTGGCACAGAGTTGTCAGACCTGACAACAAAGCAAGAGACCAGGGCTCGAGTAGCAGACATGATGCCCAGGGATCCTTCTAGCAAAAGTAGGATTAAGCTGTTAGTGGCTTGCTATCCTCCTGTGGAATATGCCTCCAAAAATGCAGCCTCTAAACGAGACCAGAGACTATCCCTTGATACACATATTATTCAACTCGTCATGGGTAAAACAAATACAGTAAGCTAATTACAAAATGAAAGGCAACACTAAGTAAGGAACAGGTAATGCATGCAATGCATATGCTAATATACAGCTCAGCCAAGGGAAAAGAACATTTGAGTTAAATTCCCATCCAACACAATATGACAATGACTTTGGTACTGATTCTTGTACCTCAGAGCTGACTTAAAAGAGGGCACTGACAGGGAAATCCTCCAGAAAAACGGGAAATCTCTGAAGTGTGTTAAACACTTATGGGATGGAGAAAAATGAAAGGATCACTGCAGGCAAGCAGTTAGTAGGAGGAAGGGTCAAAAACAATCTAAAAAAATGTTGACTTGCCTAGATCCATGATGAAAACTTAACATGAAAAATACTGCAAAATTGGGTTCTGCAATTCAAACAGGATAAGAGGAAAGAATCGATTAATTAAAAGAAAAATAAAATCAGCACTGGTGGTATAGTAGTGAGCATAGCTGCCTTCCAAGCAGTTGACCTAGGTTCGATTCCTGACCAGTGCAAGAAATCTGTACATTTAGTCGCGTCAGTTGTGCAACAGGTAGCACATTTCCCTTTGGTGCAGAAGACTGTGGGTTATACTCCCACGCCAAGAATACAGACTGTTGACACTGCAGTGCAGCATGGGTGGTGAGATTTACTGCACACCTGAGTGTGTCACCTTCAAGATGAGATGATAAACTGTCTTTATGAGTTGGGGGGTAGCTCAGAAGAATGCAAAAGATGCCACAGCAAACACTGGGGATCATGGTTGGCGTAATGGTTACGAGGTTTACCTTACAGATAAAAGGTACAGGATTTTGATTGTCACCTTTGATGGGAAATTGGCTTGGCTTAACGGCCTGCAAGGGCAGCTAGCTTAATACTTACCTAAGAACCTGTAAAAATCAAAGAAGAACTGGCACAGTGTGGACTGAATTTAAGACTAGCCAAGCCTTCAGCACTTGATAAATTTTGACACTTGACAATAATCCGGTATAAATGATGCAGCATGCAACCACACCTGTTCAAATAAGTGGAAAGACTGCAGGCATTTTCTCAAGCCTGGATGCAACACAGCTGTTCAACAAATGTATATATCTCACTATCAACTAAAAATGTATACACATTAAAAAGCCTTACTTTGCAAAAACCTGGTCAAAATTATTCAGCTATTGATTTTAGAAGCATCATTCTTTCAAGACATTAAAAAATATGCAAATACAGGTAATGAAATGTGAGAATACATACCGAAAGAGAGTCTTCACCAACCTGGCTACTAGCCAAGGCCATTATATTAGGAGAATAGAATCTTTCATACATGGATGCCCCTTGGCATGTGTCAATTATAAAAAGCAACTCATTGTACCTGTGGGGAAAAATACTCATTACTTTTGTCATTAGCCTAATTTTAGCAAAGCATCAGAATAGTGATATAATCTATTTGGTTACCACAGCAACAAAACCTTCAAGTTCTACTTTAATAACATAAGATAACCTTGCAGAATTGATATCATAAGATGTAAGCTGACAGCATGCTTGTTTTAGAGTGTGAAACTTCACTTAAAACAACATTTATTACATCTGTATTTTGCTCCAATACTGCAGCTACATAAATGAAATCACAGTACCACAGGTTCATCTGTCTTATGTATAACAGTGGTATCAATATCTAACCTTAGTTCTTACAACAGAGGTTCTCTAGAATAACTGGCAATACAGAAAACATGTAGGCTTAAATTTATTAAAAAAAGGAAAGAAAATTTTATTTTCTTCTACTAAATCCATGGTGCAGGTGTGAAGTGAGCAGATGGAATTCACAGAATTATTTCTTATTAACTCAGGTTCCTGAGCACCTCTTTAGATTGAAAGTATCAGCATGGGGGTACAAAAAAAGTACATTTTACCACTGGTAAATGTACAAAAATTGATTCAGTAACAAGAACACAGCTTTACAAACAAAATAATCATCAGTATGTATCATCCTTAGTTTATCTTAATGCATTACTAATATAGCAGGGATGCTTTGAAAGATGGAATTCAGAATAATTAAGCACCAGACTGCATGAACAAGATCTAGATTAATAATGACTATTACACATGAAGTGAAAATAAAACACACAAGCTAAATAAGCAGTACAACTCTCCACTCAGTTAAGTAAGAACTACAACTTAACAAATATATATCTGATAGAACACATGCTAAGGTTATAAATAAACCACAACAGATCTGAAGGAATACCTTATCTATAGAACTAATGTAGCATGTATCAGTATGAGAAAGAAGCCTTCCACAAGCAATGCATTAGAGATATTACTTACACAGAGAAAAAGAAAAGTTATCCCCTCTCTGACTTAAGCTGGGGGTATAAGGGCCATTAGGCCCTCAGAAGCCAGAAGGTTTGTTGATGTGCTGAGATGCAGTTTACAAGTTTTTTTAAACATCCTTTTTATCCAAGAATAGCCTGAATAAAACCATGAAAAAGGAATAGAATTCAGTCTTACTCTCCAAATTTGCTTTTTCCTGCATCTCACTACCCCATAATAATCAAATTAAGGTGGGGGTCTGGGAGCTACTATTCACCCAGAAGCCTTGGAGTTAAAGATTTTCGGAGGTGCATTTTACAGTTTTTTTTTCTTCTGATCAATGACAGCCTAAACAAAAATCATGCACACAGAAAAGAAATTCAATCCTACTTTTTATTTCAGGGAAAAATAAGTTGCATCTACCTTTTCATGTTCAAAGCTGATGAAGCACCAATCTGCAATAAATTAAAAGACAAATCCTTGGGAGAATACTCATATCATATCTGGGAATAGTACCTGTCTCTTTCCCCACCCACCTCAAAATAAGTAGTCACTTTCTGTGTAGAAGCTAAAGTGACCCTATGTGCACCCTTAATGTTTGTGAGGAAATTTAAAGAAATAATGACAACACTGTTCATAGGTGTGTACTAGGCTAATGGCCCTGGAACCTTTACAAGCCTAGCCCAAAAAAAATTCTCAGGCACCGTGTCACCCGAGGTTAATTCACAGTGCCCATATCCAGTAGGGCAACTGGAATGATCCCTGGAGTGAACTTTCTGTTACCCATCCACTTATCAAGATTTCTCTTGAAGACGGCCAGCGAGGTGCTCTGCTTCACATGAATGGAAAGCTTATTCCAGAGTATGGGCAGTCTTTGGGAGATGAACCTGTCCCTCCAGCATGTTCTGTTAATTGTGGTAATGAGGTTATGATCTCTGGAGCATGTGGCGTGGGGGAATTGGGATTTCTTTAGGTGTAGCATTTCAAGTAAAGGCTGGGTCAGGCATGGCTTTGTAAGCCAAGCAGAGATCACTTCTAAGCAGGCGATAAGAGACTGAGTACAGCTGAAGTTTCATGAGTCTATCCATGTAGGTCATGTGTTTAAGGCCTAAGACTCTTTTTGTGAGGTACTTGTGTGGCCTCTCCAGCTGTTGTAGGTGTCTGGTCAGGTACATGCCAAACGGGGCGTTATATTCAATGATTGGTCTAACGAGAGATGAGTAGAGAGGTATGATGACCTCTTTCGTCCTGGATGCGAAACTTTTGGTTATAAGATGTGCCACATAGAAGGACTTTCTGACCACAGTGGCAATGTGGTGGTCGAAGGTGAGGTGGCTGTCGACCTGGATACCCAGATCTCTTATGGCCCCTTCAGTGTTCAGTGGGCTCCCATCAATGTGGTAATTTGTGGGAACTGAGTTTTTTCCAAAGGGGATGATAATGCATTTTTTAGAGTTAAGCTTCATGGCCATGGTTCTGACACAAGTCACTGGTCTCAGAGAGGCCCTTTTGTAGGATGTCTGCATCAGTTGGGGAGTTGATAATGACTCCTAGGTTTCAGTCATCAGCGAACTTGGTCAGCCAGTGTCCTTCTGTGTTGGCCTGGACTTCTGAGAAGTAGATGCCAAACAGCAGAGGGCCCAGGAATGAGCCCTGTGGGACTCTACTCATGACTGATCGGCAGTCTGACTTGGCATTTGCAACTTTCACTCTGTGGGTCCTGTCTGTGAGCCAATTTGCAACCCACCTAGTGATGTAAGGATTGATGCCTAGTTTGGTGAGTTTATCAATGATACCCGAGTGGGGAATGGTATCAAAGGCCTTGGCCAGGTCAAGGTAGGCTGTATGCACTGCCTTACTCTCATCCACAGCATTGGTAACTGCCTCAAAGAAGTCAACCAGGTTCAGCATGCAGGATCTCCCCTTAACAAAGCCAAACTGTGTGGGGTCAAGAGTTTGGGGATTTCCTATATCTTTGTTAAGCAGGTCCATGATGATGCGCTCCATAGCTTTGCATACCAGACTAGTCAGGCTAATGGGGCGATAGTTCCCAGCGTCTGTAGTTGCTCCCCCTTTATGGAACAGGATGACTGTAGCAGTGTGCCATTCGTTAGGGACCTAGCCTGAAGTAAGACTGTGACTGAACAGGGCACACAGATGTGGTGCCAGTTCATTTTGCAGCTCATGCAGGATGCAGCTAGGGATATTATCAGGTCCCATGGACGCTGTATTCTTGGCTTTGGACAATGCAGCTTTTACCTGTGCCACAGAAATGGTGGGTATCAGGCTTTCTTCTGGTATTGTGATAGGGCCCTTGGCGGGGGGGGGGGTGCAAAGTTGGCACTGAATCTGTCAGCCAGTATGTTGGCTATATCTGTTGGCTCAGTATAGGAGGTGCCATTGTGCTATAATGCAGAGCAAATCTGGGTATTGCCTTTGAGGTTTTTGATATAGCTATAGAAGGCTTTGTGGTTGTTGTTGGTGTCAGCCGCAATTCTGCCTTCATGGCTGGCTTTACAGGATTTGATAAGGGATCTCAGTTTTTTGTTGAGACTGATAAGGGAGGTTTTTCCAGTCTTGTGACTTCATTTTTTCTGCAACAGTTTCTTCCTTCTGTTGTAGAGTTTACTGATGGCTGGGGACCACCAAATTGGCTTCCTTTTTTTTTTGAGGAGAGCGTCTTAGTTCTATTTGTATGGCAAGGTCCATGCATTTGTGTACATGTTCATACAGTGCACTGTTGTCTGATTCGGCAGTCATGCAGCTATTTTCCGTTGGCATGGGTGCTGAGAAGTTAGCCACCTCTGTTTTTAGGAGCCCAAAGTCATCTTTAGAGAAGTTTTTCAGGGAAGTCACCTTAGCGGGGGTGTAGGTGAGATAGAGACTTTCATGGTGATCAGTTTGTGGTCAGATTTAACCAGGGAGGAATTGACTATAGGTGTGGAGCAATGGTCTCCCATGTTGGTGATAACCAGGTCGAGAATGTTGCTTCCTATAGTGGGGGTCAGAATGAGCTGGTCCAGGGCACTGGAATTGATAAATTCCAGAAAGCGTTGGGCCTGTACATTGGTACTTGAATAGTTTTCCCAGTTGATGGAAGTGCAGCTGAAGTCACCCAGTATGAAAGTATTGGCTTGGACCTTGATAGATTCCAAGATGCTTAAGAAGTTGGAGTGAGAGTCTAGGGACATGTTTGGGGTTTGGTAGCAGGCTATGACTTGTATGGCTGTCTCACCCAGTGTTAGTTGTACCTGAAGTATCTCGGATGCATTATGCTGGGCTCCCAGTCTAGAGGTGTGCGTATCCTTTAAGAATATGGAGACACCACCACCTTTGGAGCTTTCGGACGTATTCTGGGGCCGAAAGGTATGGCATGAGTTGTAGCCTGGGAGCGCAGGGTGCTTTCTGCCTCTTTATACCAGGTCTCCATTACAGCACAGACGTCAGCATTCTCCATTTTGAGGAGAGCTTCAAGCAAGTGCATCTTGAGATTTAGACTTCTAGCACTAAGCAGCATGACCCTTATACTGCATTTGGTTGTAGCTGTTATGGTGGAATTTTGGTCTTTGGAACACTGCCTAAAAAAAGACACTATAGGGCTGGCAAGAGACTTAGCCAGTACCCGGAATACCAGGGGTGACAGATGCAGGCTGTCTCTGGCAAAGCATTGAAGTCTGTTGATCATGTTGTCCCAGGCAAACAGATATTGGATTCCCTTAGAATGACACCAGAAACATAGTCAATTGGTAAAGTCAATCATCTTCTGCTCGTACTGTGGTATCATTCTGGGTGATGGTAGAATGCTAATCAGGGCTAGGGTCATACCTGCCTGGGCCACATAATCCGAGAGTTCCATCACATCTCTTTTCATGTAGTCCAAGGAGGTACGTCTCAGGTCATTCACACCCACATGGACAATGACCGAGTCATATTTGTACTTATTGTGGAGTGATTTGAGTGCATATTTTATGTGGCAGATCCTGGCACCTGATAGACAACTGACTGTCACCTTCTTCTTGTTCAATCTAGTGAGTGGGACATCAGTGTGCCCCACAATTGAGTCTCCTATGATTAGGACATTGGGCAAAGTGTTTTGCCTTAAGGGCTTGGGTTGAGGGGCACACTGTGGTGGTGAGCTATGTGTTCTGGGGTTGGTGTTGTGCTGTGGTGGTTGAATGTACTTCTGTCTCAGGGGTCTCTGTTGTTTGGGTAAATTTTTACTGACAGCCTCCGAGAAGGGGGTGTATGGTTTGTGTTTCTATGTGTGGGTTATGATGGTTGGTGTTTTGGAGGGCTGTGTGTTCTGTGTAGTGAGTTGCAGGTGTTGACCTTCTCCTCTTGACCAGCTAGTCCAGTCTTGGTTGGAGTGTGCACTGCTTCCAGTTCCGTGATATAAGTGCAACTCTCACAGACATGAATGTTGGCAGGTAAGAGGAAAGAGTTGCCTGTGTACATTAAACAGTTGCCACACTGTCTCAGAATGCCCAAGTGCACCAGGTTAGCAGGAGAAAGCACAGGAAATTGTCCTACAATCATACCAGGAGGGATGGTCATAACTAATAAGTACTGGTGCTGTTACTGCGTAGGAACAGCTAGTGCTGATAGCACCTAAGTGTGCTACAATAAATGCTACAAACGCCTGTTAAAGTGCTAGCCAATTAAGCTAATTGAAGTGCAAGAAGTAAAAGAACAAGCACATTCTAAGGGGAAAATTGAAGAGCAGACTTTCTGGCACTGGTAATAGTTTACACCTCAGCTGAACACTGTTGCACAGTGCGCAAACACAGGCTTTTAAACCAGAAAGTTGAAAGGGATGGAAAAAATGCCCAAACTGCCAATATACTACAATTTCTGCACCAGAAACCACTCATCTTTTGGTGGATAGGCTACCTAGTGCTTACCACTCCCACTGATAAGCTAGAAGGATTCCCTCCAACAGGGAAAGGTCTAGGGGGCTCAGAAACTTACAAAACAGTCTTGGATACAGCAAATCTGTATCTGGACTAGACTAGTTATATATAAGGTGGGAAACAAGTTTAGTTCAAACCTGAGTACCAAATATAATGACCTCTGTGGTTTGGGAGGAATGTTAAAGAAATAATGATGCCATCCCCAGTCCCCCAACCAAATACAGCAACCTTCTATGTATATATATGAGCAGCACTGCTTTTAGATTAGGAGGGGTGCAGGGCAGAGGCAATTAATATGTGCATATTAATTGCCTCTGCCCTGCACCCCTCCTAATCTAAAAGCAGTGCAGAGGCAATTAATATGCACATATCAAAATCCTCTTACACAGCCTTAGTGTATGTGGGGGGGCACCAGTCCCAGAAGTTCTGAAAATCTGGGTATTCTGTGATGCACTTATCCCTTATTTTTTTTTTTTTGAGAGATAACCGCTAAACTAAGCAAATGACAACAGGGACAGTTACTTTCATCCAGGCACCCCCACCAAGCAGTTATAGCCACTTCCATGTACAATTTTGACATCTCATTGTGATAAAAAAGCATGACCCTGCAATGTATTTCACCTTTATTCTAAACAAACAGTTGTCACACATTAAAATATTACATGTTGCTTCACATAATCACATTAGTCCTGAAAAGATAAAATAATAATCAAACATCAGCAGGTACAGGTAGCTAGGTTTTTCTTCCACAGAATATAACCACATCACTTATGCCTACTCCATGTGTTGCTGCGGGGGTGGCGCTGCGGTAGCGTTGTCGCCTCACAGTAAGACGTTGTCCTGTTCGATTCTCAGCTAAAGCGTCTTCTGTGTGGAGACATGCGTGAATGGGTGTACCTCCATTGAAGTTTGTGCATCAGGGCTGGCAACTTGGTACGTAAAAATCTACTGCCAATCATTAGCGGACTGGAGTTCCGCTGTGGTGACCCCTAACCGGGAAAAGCCGAAAGATACAATGACAACAACAACTTATGCCTACTCCATTTGTGCATATCACGTGTCAAGTTAAGTAGACCATTTTACTACTATGAAATGCACACTAGTCCTACAAACCCAGACAGTTGCTGGTTAAACTGAGCAAATGACAAGACGGTCAGTTACTTTTATCCAGCCAAACCTAACCCCCACCCAGCAGTTATAGCTACAAAGTCTGATGGCTATGTAATATTATTTCACCTCCACAGCATACCTCTCAACCCAGAGATACCGAAAATATGAAAAAAGGTCCTTTAAATGTAGGGAACTCCAGCTGAAAATGTGTACATCTAATCTGCATAAAATTTGAATACCAAATAGCACATAACCGTTCCTGCTTCTAGTTAGAATGTGGGACAATACTCACAAACACATGTTCAAAAAACAGTGTGTGACAAAAATGATGGAAAATATAAGCACACTGTCAAAGACAGTAAAATCTGTAGATGTTAATGAACTGTATTGTAAAATTCTATTTTACAAGCTCATTTTTTGCTTCAGAAAAAGGAGATGCAAGATGTGTGCCCTCTTTCTTTAAATTACTGATGCCACCAAAATGTTGGTCAATTGTGCTAGAGAGCTTCAAGAATCCCATGTGTAGTGGGGGGGACTCAAAAAATTGTGTGAAAGGGTAAATAAAACTTGTAAACAGAGGCACACATAGAAAAATAAGGGCATCCTGTGTGGGGTAAATCAGGCCTGAAAATAAGAACATTCTTGAAAAACAGGGAATGGACACATAAAGAAGTTACCACAGGCTACAGTATTCCAAACATTAAGTTGCTCCACAGAAATCACAAAGCCAGATAAATATTGTCAAAAACATCTGTTTGATCGCTGCCAGCATTATTGTAAAAAAAAATAGTAATAATACTTATCTCATTAGACCATTTCCCTCATTAGCAATCCACAAAAATCATGAAGCCAGAAATATTACCAAAAAATATCTGGTTGATCACTATCAGCATTATTTCAAAAACAGTAATAACACTCACCAAGCTATTACTGTTATATGTGCAGAATGTCCCTATTTTTCCCTCATACTGTTATCTCTTACATATATATAAAATAATAAAAAAAAAAACTCCCTTCAAATGGACAGCCACTTTCTCATCCACATTTGAATGTTGCGAAGTCTCAACTCCTGTGACCTCATAACATTTAAACTTAAACATGACGTGACTTGAATATCAACTCCCCCCATACAGCACTCATTGTGCCATGGGTGAACTTTCATTTAATATTGTAAACAATAAATAAATAGGGAAGGGGCACCTCTACAAGCATGGTGTCCTAGGCAGCTGCCTAGTTCACTTATGTGTAAGGTCATTCCTGACTGATTTAAAAAATGCTACTGTGGTTTACTTTCTTTCACATTAATATATGTGTACATGTGTCACTATTTTGGTTGAGATTTAATAAAGATGCTCATAAAATCAACACATAATTAACCAATTAAAATTACTGCATGTAAAAGGGTCACTGAAAAAGGGAGGAAATAACAGCCTCCTTGAATCCACAATTATCTGGTATTTATGCTCACATCAAAACAGAGAATTCAGCAGAGTTTCTCCACAAAATCAAATATATGAAGTTTAGACCTTAAAAATCATACATCAGAAACCAGTAGTAATTCCTTGATGATGGAGGAATGACAGGATCAGGAGATGTATGAATCAAGAAACAAGCAACAGTTCACAAAGGGTTTTAAAGCTCAGTAATCTCAACAACAAAATATGCAGACTAGGGAAGGTGTGAAACTGATGAAAAAGAAAGGTAAGACTGAAATGCTAGTAAAATGATGGAAACAGCCCCATGGAGCACTGCAAAGCATTGAATATGGAAAAGAATGATGATAATGGGTTTAAAATCAGAAATTACTGGATGGCCGAAAAGGGGAACCATAATCTTCCAGTAGTTCACAACTCAAAGGTAAGACAGAAGTGGGAACAGCAGACATTTTCCAAGAAGCGTGACTACAGTACTGAGCAGTACCCAATGACATGTTGGAGATTATTCCTGACAAAGTTCTAACAAATACAGATGAGGTGAGGGCCACAGACAACAGTGATTATGCTGCCACTGTGTGGTTTATAATCCCTGAAGTAAATCTTGGGACAGGTCACCAAAAAAATGAAAACTGGAGCCACAAAATGAAAGGCCTGTCTGTTGAGAAAATTATCAATAACACAAAAGGGGAACACTAACTATGAACAGTGAAAGAGCTGTGGAAATGCATTGAGAAATTACTGAGAAACTGAACAAATTAATTTATTAGAAGAGATATCCAAGTCTGGCTAAACACTAGCAAGAGAGGTTATAACTGAAAGGAGAATGGTCTACAGAAGTAAGACAAGTAGTAGGTATGATGAGAAACTGGCCTAAATGAATGTTAGAAAAGAAGAAACATGCCTGGTTTAATAAGCCTACTTAGCCCTAGAGTTCGGCACTGCAAAAAAAGTGAAGAATAGACAAAACAAATTTGAAAGGGATTGGATGTATGTTTCAAACTGCCCTTCACCTGCTTTCAGAAGAGAACAGAGAAGTATGACCAATGGTTTCTATATCACGAAAAAAACTGACAACTGCACAGGACAAAGTTATTTTAATATAGACCGGCATATACCATTAAAGTGTTTGTCAAAACACTGTAATTAGTATTGCTCTCAAAAGAGAACACAAACATTACTAGAGGGGGAAAATATACAACAAAAGTGAAGAAAGGTAAGAAAAGAACAACTTGTTTTAGTAGTTCAGAAGGCTTCCTCTTAGAAAGACAAGATGCTTTTAGCTCCAGGATGACGAGAAGCTTCTCCAACCAACTAGAGGACTAAAATTCGTTACCCCAAGATATGTCCCAAAAAGACCCAAGAAAGTATCGAAATGTAGGATATGATTTATGATAGAGGGGAGAAAGATGCAAGCAATCTCAAAAGTTGTGGACTAAAATACACCATACTAAGGAAGAAAAGCAGGATTCCAAGACAAGAAAGCCAGAGAATGCTGACTCTGCAACCACTTAAAACACATAGACCACTGCAGTACCCACGTTAAGGTTGCAAAAACTGCTGCAATTATGAGGCCAAGTGTTTAGGAGAATGGGAGCCTGAAATATGTAATGCTTGTAGATTAATAAGGCAAAATGCCTAAGTTCCCAAGTCCTAACCAGTGGGGGAAAGACTGCACTGAACACTGTCCACAATCACTGCAATAAAGGGCAAGGTCTATAACAGCATTAATTATTCTAGCTGAGAGTGATCCTCTATGACTGAAGTGAT
Organism: Protopterus annectens; assembly: GCF_019279795.1. Classification (NCBI taxonomy): domain Eukaryota; kingdom Metazoa; phylum Chordata; order Ceratodontiformes; family Protopteridae; genus Protopterus; species Protopterus annectens. The sequence goes on from NC_056744.1 coordinate 1,126,465,977, forward strand.
AGGAGAACTCGGGTCAGTCTGGCCGACAAGGATAATGGAATGAAATGGGCTACCAATTGCTAGCCATGCATTAATGCAACATCGAATACCTCCTCCTCCACAGGTCCACCATCACAACAGCACAAATCTCTCAGGGGATCCTTGAGGAAGAAGAGAACTTACAAAGCAGCATTCAATAACGAAAAAACTGACTGTCCAAGGTAAAGTGAAGGAATCTCCTGTGGGGTTCTTGTGAATGGATATTTCAAGAGGCATTTGTTCTCTCTAATGACACCATCTTGGATTCATTCAGCAACACAAATACATGCCTATGCAGTGCATGTAAAGCTTGAACCAGATGATGTGAAAGATGAAGTCTGTGAAGCCACAAGCAGGCTTATAATTCCCAAATGAGGAGAAGAAGCAAATGGGAGTAAAAACTAAACTACTCCACTATTCTTCCAGCAGGACCTGCTCTACAGCTTTCTTGACTATCAGGAGCAGTGACTGACTGAGAAGCTTCATGGAAACCAACAAACTATGATGACAGACCAATAACAACATTTTCAAGATGAATGGGCACTCAAGCAATCTACAAATATAAAGGTTAATCTTTTCCTACTCTACTAAACAATATCTCGCATGTGGTCAGTAACAGGCAAGTCTTACCTGCAAAATGCCCCACGAGTCTCTTGGCTAAACAATAATGGAAACAAGATAGCCTAAATCAGGCTGTCCCTCACAGAGAGACTCCCAAGGCAACTGTAATGGTAAATGTGTTTGCCATGTTAAATATGCAATAGACAAAGCAGAACCAGACTTAGGGAAATTGCCTGATTTTTCTTTTCCTATACAGCTGAGAAAACAATTATTCCAAAGTTTGATTCACCAGAGCTAAATGAAGCAAAACGCGTTCTTCGGTTCATTGGGTACTACCAGGCATGAAGTCTAAGAGACCACTAAGCAACCTATGCCAGTCTTCTAATTATCCTGGAATACTGTCAGATTAAGTGACTTGCTCTGAGTCACAGAGAAGGCAATTAGAAGCTGAGAAAATCAAACCCTAGACTACAGGGAACAGCTAGTTAACAACTCATAGCTTTAACCCTCTGTGCTGACTGCCAGCCAATAAATGGATAATTTAAAAACAACAAAATGAGAGACTCAATTCTGTCCAGGGCTTTAGACCACTTGTCCAAAAGAAAAGTGGCCACATCTTGAGTCATCTAGGATACATGTTGAGCAGAAAATACTCACAAAAGAAAGTGTGTTGTACACCACTCTGGATGGGATGCTTATTTTTGTGGAGAATGCTATAAACGTTCAGCCTTCTTTCTTGAAAATATTAATCTTAACAACTAATTCCAAGAAAAGAAAACCTAAGGATTTGATTCTGCCCATTGCAGCTACATAAAAAGATTATTTTTAGAAAAGTGACAACAATTATTTGTCAGCTTTAAAATGCAACTCAAAAAAGGGCCTCTCCGGAAGGAACTAGTAAAGCACTCACTATTTCAGTATATTTGCATTAAAGGGATGTATCCATGAAAAAATAATTTTGCTCTCTGATACAATGACAGAGGATTACGAATAAGAAGAAGAAGAAAAAGAAGCTAGGGTAAGAGAACCCATTTTCCTCGGATACTACATCTTTTCATCCTTTTTACTTGTGAGTTTCTAAGATTCCAGAAGTCGATATAGTAAGAAACAGCTGCTCAGTTTACAGACACCAGAACTAAAACCTTTGAAGGGCACAATGGTAAGATACGTTATAAACTTGTCACATTATCAGGAAAGGCTAGAACCAGGAAAAAGAACTTGGCAGAGACAATAGGGAATAGTACCTCACACCTATTTGCTTTGTGTCATCTCATACTGAACAGACTTCCACAGTACAGCAGTGGCATGTTAAGGAATGGAACCCCAAAAGTGGGTGCAACAGCACCTTAAGAGTTTCTGTCAACCCTTTTCAATTAATTGACAATTTACCTGGGTAAAAGCAAGGTATGTAGTTCCTCCAAGATAGTATAAGACTCAGTGCCGTGCATTAGGGACACATGGGCCTGCTCATCAAACATGGGAAAAGCCCCTACATGAAATTGTGAGTGAAGAGCAGCAGCAGTCTCCTTACTCTCACTGTTAGAAGCCATTGCCAGTGAACACTCTCTCTGTTTAACCTTGTGTATTTCAGAAAATGAGAATCTGGACAACAAACACTTTATACAAGATTATGATATTTATCAGGGAGCAGAGACCACCAGAAGCATACTGAGCTCTGAGTAGGAGTCAGACCTAACAGTCTTAGACTTAAACTTCAGGTCATTTAAACGTTGTGCTTCTCAGGTTCCTGTCCGGTATCCTTAAATAAACTACTCTTATGACTGGGCTAATACCATTACCAGGAAATGATGGACTACAAGGAAGGCCTGTTTTCTCTCAAAAGAACTACTCGTGCTGGTATTAAGTGTTGGCAAAGGCAGCAGCCAATGCCAAAATTATGCAAACGTTCCAAGCAGAACAAGTACAACCTATGATTTTTTTTTTTTGGGGGGGGGGTTGATTTGTCACCTTTCAACTGCAACAGATATGTAACAAGTGCTAAGAAGACAGCAAAGCTATAAAAGCAAAATGAAAAAAATGGAGAAAATTGGAGTCTGATCCCGTTTTCCCCCCTTCTTACAAAATGAAGAGAAATTGTGCCAGAGATCCACCAATGGTGATCTTTTACTCCAAGTAAGTAATTTTTCTTTGTGAACCATTACAGTCAATGGATTTTCTTTGTTCAGCAAATTATGTTTCACGGCTGAAACAATGACTCAGCAGTTAGAACTTCCACTTCACACAGCTTGGTTCTCTGGTTTGCCTCTCTGTCAGGGTGCCTACTGTGTAGAGTCTACGTATCTCTCCAATCCCTATATCACTGTGGGTTTTTTGCTAGAGCTATGGTTTCCAACAACATTTTGGTGATCCTCTAAATTCTGCATGGTACTCATGCAATTAAACGTGTGTGTGTGTGTGTGTGTGTGTGTGTGTGTGTGTGTGTGTGTGTGTGTGTGTGTGTGTGCATGTGTGTGTGTTGCCACTGAGTTCTGGCATAGGATCAACCTGCAATGGATTACATGGGAAATCACAGATTGAATGCATGCACTGTTTCAAGAGGAATTAATCATAAATGGTTTTGAATCATTGGAAAGCTTTTAAGCTCACTGGTTAATTAAAAAGGAATAGATGCTTTATTCAGTTATTTACTTCAAATAAAAATAAGTTATGTCTTACCATAACGTTCCATCTGTGTTGTTCATCTTCTTTCATTCATCACGGATAGGTTCAGTTCTGAGCCCTCGGAACCGGGTCGGCCTTTTTACCAAGCTCATGCCAGCCAAAAAACTCTTGAGCTAAGTTTCTACCCAGAATGCCCTTCTCCCTGTAACCTCAGATCGAGTTTGCTAGAGAAAGAGAAGTAAAGCCGAGGCCACTTCTGCGCAAATACCCTGGGACACCACTTGGACCCAAAGCATCCCCCATGAGCCTTTGGAGGGGGAAGGAGGGTGGGAAGTGATGAATGAAAGAAGATGAACAACACAGATGGAACGTTACGGTAAGACATAACTTCTTTTTCTGATCTTCTTTCCATTCATCACTGATGGGACAGAATCCCAAAGCTACCTTGAGGTCCATGAGCAGCCCTTATGGAAGGACATTCCTGAGTACCATTGAGCCGAAGGCAGCTTTCCCTCTGGAGACCAAGTCCAATTTGTAATGACTGATAAAGGTATGAGGCTTAGTCCAAGTAGGTGCTGTGCAAATGTCATCCATGGAAGCCCTGGAATGGAAAGCTACAGATGTTGCCATAGATCTAGTGGAGTGAGCTTTAACTTTTGGCATAGGTTCGTTACTGAGGGACTAGAGGAAACGTATGCAGTCCCTTAGCCATTTTGATAATGTAACCTTAGAAACAGCATCTCCCATTCTGGGCCCAGAAAAAGGAGATGAAAAGCTATTCAGACTTACGGATAGGTTTGGTCCTGTCTAGGTAAAATCTTAGTTGCCTATGTACATCCAAATAGTGAAGGGAGTACTCTCCTCTATTGGAAAAATTCAGAAAGAACACTGGTAGGTCAATGGTCTGGTTAATGGAGAATTCAGAAACAACTTTGGGAAGGAAGGACGGATTCATCCAAAGTGATACTCTGTCTTTATGGAACACCAGATAGGGCCTCTTGATACACAATGCCTGCAGCTCCGAGACCTTTTTGACAGACGTGATGGCTACCAAGAACAAAGATTTCCAAGACAAAACCTTTAGGTCACAATTCACAGCAGGTTCAAAAGGTTTTTGAGTCAAAGACTGAAGAACTAAAGTGAGGTTCCATGGTTCCACAGGATGACTGACAGGAGGCCTGATATGAGAGGTTCCCTTGAGGAAAGCCTTGTGTAGATGTAAAGAGTTAAGGGGGGTGCCATCTATACCATTGTGGAAATTAGAAATTGTCACTAGGTGTACTCATACAGTAGAGGCAGATGCGCCATTATCAAAAAACTTAGCCAAGTATTGAAGTACTGCAGTTACTGGATCCGAATAAGTGTCTAGCATGTTATCCTTAGACCAGATGGAGAACCTTTTTCATTTATCCTGATATAGTTTTCTGGTGGATGGTTTATAAGAGGCCAGAATGATGTCTCGAACAGGCGAGTAGAGATTAGCTTGCCTGGCAACTAATGGAAGTGGATTAACCAAGCTGTCAGCTTGAAACTGGACATATTTGGGTGGCTCAACCCTTGGGGGTGAGTAATCTGATCTGGAAGAGGGTCCAGAATCCACGGAGGGTATACTAGGTGAGGCCGACGGAAGGGGAACCAAACTTGTTGAGGTCAGAATAGAGCTATGAGGATCACCTTGCATCTCAACTGAAGAGCTTTCTTTAGAAATTGTGCAATCAGGGGAATGGGTGGACAGGCGTAAAGAAGTCCTCTGGGCCAATTGTGGAATAGAGTGTCCCTTGGGGACTACCCCTCCGGGGTAAAAAGGGCAAAATAGCTGCTGCACTTGTTGTTTGAAGGGGAGGTGAAAAGATTGCAGGAAGGCTGGCCCCAGTGGCTGAAGATTTCTGTCGCCACCTTGGGATTATGGGACCACTCATGAGGCAGAAGGATGCATCTGCTCAGTTTGTCCGCAATTACGTTGGAGCTCCCTGGGATATGTGTTATCAGATAGCAACTGGAAGCTATCGCCCACTACCAAATTCTCATGGCCTCTCGACACAGGGGGTAGGATTTGGTTCCTCCTTGCTTGTTGATATACCAGACCACTGACATATTGTCTGACTGAATTGGAATTGTCCCGGAAGGGAGAGACGAATGAACAATCTGCAATGCTAACAGCACTGCTCTCAGTTCCAGAACACTGATATGCAGGTGGGCCTCTGAGGTGGACCATGTGCCTTGGAGTGTCTTCCCCTGGAAATGCCCCCCCACCCTATCAGGGAAGCATCCGTGGACACAATGGCTCAGGGCTGAGGGGATTAAAATGGGCGACTCCAAAATTCTGTATGGCCTCATCCACCAAAAGAGGTCCTGTTTGCAGGAGCTGGTTATTCAAATCTGGTAACTGAGGGAGGTGATAGTTTGGGAACCACTGACAAAGAAGGAGCCATTGCAGGATCCACATATGTAGCTTCACTAGAGGCGCTACTGGAATTGAAGCTGCCATAGAGCCCAGGGCCTGAAGAACTTTCCTTGCTGAAACTTTTGTGTGACAGAGTATCACTCGGAGCTGGAGCCTCAAACTCTGGAGTCTGTGATTTGAGAGTGACATTAGACAGGACTGGGTATTGAACACTGCTCCAATGAATTCTATTTCTTGTGTAGGAGTAGGTTTGATTTCTTCCAATGTATGGTTATTCCCAACAATTCTGCCAGAGAGAGAGAGTATAATGCAGTGCTGTTACCAGAAGATGCTCAGTGTGGGCAGTGAAGAGCCAGTCATCCAAATATGGAATCAACCGGAATCCTTGTAGTCTCAAGTGAGCTGTGACCAGCGCCATGCATTTCGTGAACACTCTGAGGACTGTACAGAGACCGAACGGCAAGGCACAAAATTGATAATAACTGGCTCCTAGCTGGAAGCGAAGCAGACACCTGGAGCGTTTCTCCATCTTGATGAGGTAATATGCATCCCGGAGATCTACTGAGCACATCCAATCGTCTTCTCTCAAAAAGGGGAGAATGGACTGAACCATGACCATCCGGAATTTGGTTTGGGTGACAGACTTGTTTAAGCTGCTGAGATCCAAAATGGGTCTACAGTCCCCTGTCTTTTTTGGCATGAAAAACAATCTTGAGTAAAATCCGGATCCGCTTTGGTCTGGTGGGACTGGTTAGATGACTCTTTTTTTTGAGAAAGCTTTATTATCTCTGAAGCTGCTTCTTCCATTTGACTGGGTGGAACATCAGGAAGCTTTCTAGGAAGATTTGGTTGACAAGAAAGGGGAATGGTGTAACCTGTGGTGATGATACTCTGCAATCAATTATCAGTGATAATAGACTGCCAGGCAGCTTGGTGCACAGAGAAACAACCCCCAACTGCTTCCAGAGGTAAGCAATCGGGCTGTTCCTTAGCAGCACTGGTAAGGCTGTCCAAGAAGGAATCCCTGGAGTCCTGGTTACAAGGACCCCCTCTGCCTCTGTAGGGGCGTCATCCGAAAATGTTACCCCCTCTGCCCCTGGGGGCATCATCACCACGTGCGGCATAGAAAGAACCCTGAGATTTTTTGTGCCACATTTTCCCACTCCTCTGATTCCTGGAGAAGGTACATTGAGGACTGGAAAACCATAGGCCTATGACAGACAGGGTCTTTCTGTCTTGCTCACACCTGACTAGTGTGTCCTTCACTTTGGAGCAAAAAAAGGGACGATGCTTCAATGGGTGCATTCAAAAAAGAAGACTTGAAGGGGTCTGCAAGATCAAATATGCGCATCCAGGCATGACGCCTCAAGACAATGCCCAAACCCTGCTGTAGCCAACCCTTCGATCCCATGTGAAAGCAATGTCATGGACGAGCTGGATATCGATTCCAGGGTTGCAAGCTGCGAGGCCACTTTGCCCTGACCTTGTCAGACAACTGTCCTGTGAGTGTCCCAGACAGTTCAGAGATCAAGTCCCTTTGGAGCCTCGTAAAATGTGCCAAACAGTTCAGGGAACGTAGCAAACGTCCTTGATACAAAGACTCTCTTCCCAAGTCTGTCCACCACCCGGGACTCCCTGTTGGGCGGGTGGACAGTGGGACTTTCCTCAGTCAAGTCCTTTTTCGTGGCCACCGCCACCATAGCATCGACTGGTAACCCTTTGGACCAATGCAGGTTCTCCTCAGAAGGGGAAAGAACTTTGTCAGGTCTCCGAGGGATCGCCTCAATGGAATCAGGGTTCTTCCAAGCGTGCCGCACGATGAGCTGGATGAGCTCATCGGCAGGCAGAGTCACCCAAGAGGTAGAAGGCTGGGCGCAGAAAGCCTGCAGGAACACAGACTCCTCAGATGAAGGGTTGGAGGGCTTCCAGTCACCTCTCTGCTTTAGCATTTTCAGGAGGTGACCGAGAGGACCCTTCACCACCATCGCAATCCGTGTCTTCCATTAATGACTCCTCGGGTGAGTCCATGTGCTTCCTCTTGCATGTCCTCTTTCGAGAGGCTCCTCAGTGGGGGTCTCTAAGGAGGACTCAGTAGAGCAGGTACCCTGAACAGGGGTGTCCTGCGGCTTCTCTGCCTGGTGTCCTGGGGGGGGGGGGGTTTGCAGAAGCTGTAGCTCAGGAGGCAAAAACTGGGGTTCGAACATCAAAGGCCCTCTCCATCACACGGAAAGCAGGTCCGCCCAAAGAGGGATAGGAGCCTGGAACCGAGAAAGACAACCTCGGGACGGGGTCGCACCCTGCTCCGACAAACCCACCCCCACGGATGGAGCCTCAAACAGGATCTGTGTGGACGTGGCTATCGGCACCGAGGATGGAACAGAGGAGAAACGCGGTTCCGTGCCACAGGCCGAGGCGCCTGCCCCCTAATCCACAGATTTAGGAAGGACTGGTTCCGCAGGAACCGAAGACCAAAGGGACAAACTCGGAGACAGAGTGAGGTGTAAAACAGACGCCGAGGTGATGGATTCCGAGAAGGATGCCGGAGCAGAAGGCTTTGGAACCGAAATGGATGAAGGAGGAGTGTAACATGGAGTCTGTGGAGAAACTAACCCAAGTCCTGCAGGTGGATGGGTCTTAGGAAGAGTGGGTATCCCCCTGGTTACCAACAGCTGGTCCACAAGACACACTACATTGTGTTCTGACAGGGTCCTGGTGGATCTAGTGCATACTCTGGATGGAGAGTCAGGAAGTTCAATGAACGGGCTATACACCTGGCCCAGAAACAGATCTATGGAAGGGGAGTATCGGGTCCATGGTGCAAGGTCTGCCGGCACCGAAGTCTCAAGTTCTGAGACCGGGAGTAGTGGGGTCAAATCCAGTTTTGCTGGTAAAATGCTCGGTGTTGAAGTGGCACTCAGAGCCAAAACGGTTGGTTCCAAAATCGTAACAGAAGAAGGTATCGAAGGTGTGCCCTGAGCTGAAGCAGCCACAGGTGTCGAAGTTGAAATAGGCATGGTGAGGTCTAAAATCGGTGCCGTAGGCAGGACTGGTGCCAGTATTGAAGGTTTCGAGATGCTCTGAGCCGAGGGGGAGCCATAGAGGCAGATTTATGCTCCGAAGAAAACTTTGGGACCTTTGATTTCACAGGCTTACCCTGATCACCTGATGGTGAGGAGGGAACCAAGTGGGACCTCTTTTTGTCTTTAGTAAAAGGGGTTGAGACCCCCATCGCAGAAATGGCCTCTGAAAAGGGAGACTTAAGTAACCCTTTCAGTATCAGTTTATTTTTGCACTCATTAAGTGTGCGTTGACTGAAACTCTGACAAATGTCACAAGGAGGCTGCACTGAAAGGTGGGGCACCCCCAAACAGTATACGCAATCATCGTGAGAATCCCTATTAGGTATCTTATACAAATATCAAATAAAGTTCCACTTAGCTGAGAGCTCGGCTGAAATGCGGCTTTACGGCTATTCAGCAAACGAGATCTGAGGTAATGGGGAGAAGGGCATTCAGGGTAGAAACTTAGCTCGACAGTTTTTAAGCTGGCGTGAGCTTGGTAAAAAGGCTGACTCAGTTCCGAGGGCTCGGAACCGAACCCATCAGTGATGAATGGAAAGAAGATTAACAACAGATGTAACTTTTTCTAATTTTGGACAACAAAAATAATTAGTTTATGCAATAAAAAGTCTGCTTTTCCATCCAGCAGCACAAGGCATCCTGTTTGTTGTTGTATTCGAGGCCAAAGCATGATGGGTCCCATTCAGTGTTTTAGGGATGCTAATCCTGTATTTACAAAGGTTAACCAAAATATGTCCTAAGCACATATCTCAACTTTCCAGGATTTCACAGAATGTTCAGATTTTTACCACACAATTTTGGTCTGTCCATCATAAAATTTGTGTTTTTCTGGCAAATCAGGACTGAAGTCACTCAATAATGACATTTAAGGTTTAGACTTCATGTCCTTCAGAAAATGCATGACACATCCTGTGACATCACATGCTACACTATAAAATCACGCCTGGCTCTAACCCCACCAGATCACCCCAACCACTGTGTGAGCTTGCAAATAAAAGAAAAAAAAATAAAAACCTTATACCTGTACAGCTTATAAGTAAACTGCCCATCCTAAAAGATCTCCAACCATCAAGGGTTGGTGCAAGAGTATTTTTGACCAGTTAAGGAGGGTTCCCTCACAGACAGCATGTACACAATGGTCATTAACAGATAGTTTCATGTTGGGCCACAAGGTGTCAGTCATCTAGGAAGGACAACACACAAAGTGCCTTCACTAAGAAAGTTCTCCACAAAGGCTAATACCTTGTTAAACACTTTGAAAGCAGAGAACAGACCAAAAGGAAGTACTCTGTAGTGAAAGTAGTTCCCATCCAGAATCATTTAAAGGAACACAGTAAGCATCAAAATGAAATGAAGGGCCAATGCTTAGTGCAGGGTGTAACACCACAACATGTGCTTGCAAAGGGTATGCACAAAACCAATCACAGCAGCTTCACAGAAAAATAATCAAACTAGACAAGAAGGAAATATAATCTTAATTGCAGACCAATCAAGGAGGGTTTGTAATGTTTGTTCTCTTCATACTCAGAGTCCTCTTCCTAAAAGACTAAGGAAGAAGAATGCCATCCCCTTCCCCTACCTCCTGAAGGGTGAGGGCTTGGCACATTTGCATACCATATAAGCTGAGTGTGTGGGTATTAAGTGACAGGACATTGGTGTGAAGCAGAAAGTACAGTTGTGTACACTTACCATAAATGTAGATGTTTGAGTGTATTCACTGTTGCAGTCATCACATCTGGGTTATCTGCCTGCAGGTAGCCCTCAGTCGGCCTGAATACTAGAGTCTTCAGATTTCTGCATCGGATGCTGTCTCTTCTTCCATGAGGTCAGGTCGTCAGGGGTATAAAACATGCAGCCGACACCATTACATCAGTTTTTCTTGCCCCAGATGTCAGGTGCCCCCACAATAGGAAGCAATTATATAGTATGGTACACCCCCATCAAAAAGCAAATACACCAGAAAAAATAAATATACCAAACAAGAAGGAAAAGTAGAGCAAAGAGAAGTCAGGGGGCTGGAGGGAGTATAACCAGGACTGCAACAGTGAATACATTCGAACATCTACATTTATGGTAAGTGTACACAACTGTACTATGTTCTTCGTGTTTCATTGTTGCAGTCATCACATTTGGGTTGATTCCCAAAGCTAAGGAAGGGAGGAGGAAGTTAAATAGCATTAGGGCCAGCTATTAAGCCCTGCAAGACTGCAGTGGCAAATCCAGCTCTGGATTTAGAAAAGGTTGGCATGTGGTGATGCTTGATGAAGGTATGTACAGAGTTCCAGGTAGCAGCTTCTAGGATGTTCCTGGTAGGGACTCCTCTGAGAAAAGCCGCAGAGGTAGATGCAGCGTAGATGCAGCCCTGGTGGAATGTGATCTTATCCACTGTGGGGTAGGTTTTCCATGGTGCTTGTAGCAGAAATGAATGCAATGGGCTATCCATATGGAAATTGTTTTCTTTGAAATGGCCTTCCCCTCTGCCGCTGCAGCAAACCCAACTAGCAGCTGTTCAGATTTTCTGAGAGGCTTAGTCCTGTCCAAATAAAATCTAAGCTGTCTGTGCACATCCAGAGGGCGCAGTATTCGTTCCCCTTTGTTTAGTGGATTAGGGAAAAAAGTAGGCAAATGAATGGACTGATTTAGGGCCACACTAAACACCACCTTGGGCATAAAGGAAGAATTAGTCCTGAGGAAAAACCTGGCCGCATGGAAGATAATGAAGGGTTCAACTGCCATGAGGGCCTCTAATTCAGACACTCTTCTTGCTGAAGTGATGGCTAGAAGGAAGGCTGTTTTCCAAGAAAGGAATTTCAACTCTGCTGTTGCAGCTGGCTCAAAGGGGGGAAGAGTGAGCTTTTCCAATACAAAGTTAAGGTCCCAGGCTGGAGTGGGAGCTCTCTTGGGGGGGTCTTAAATTTTAGCCCCTCTAAGGAATTTTTTAAGCAAGGGGTGAGACAAAAGGGGTGGCTCAGTATTATAATGTGCTGAAATGGCAGAGGCATGAATTTTAATTGACGAGAAGGACAGGCCTTTGTGGAGCACTTCTGTTAAGTACTGTAGGATATGAGGTATGTAAGCCACGGTGGTGCAGCAGTAGCATTGTCACCTCACAGCAAGAGGTCCTCCCATTTGAATCTCGGCTGGAGCACCTTCTGTGTGAAGTCTGCAAGTCCTCCCCACGGTTGAGTGGCGTTCAAAAGACATGTGTGAATGGGCGTGCCTTTGTTGAAGGATGGGTGTCGGGCTGGCACCTTGCACCGTAAAAATCGACTGTGAATCATTAGCGGACCGGAGTTCCGCTGTGGCGACCCCTAACCGGGAAAAGCCGAAAGAAAAACAACAACTGTAGGATATGAGGTAAGCTGGACACCTTTGTGTCCATCCCCTGAGCATGGCTCCAGGAACAGTGTATCTTTTCCACTTTTCTGCATAAGATTTTCTAGTGCTAGGCCTCCTTGCCTCCAGAATGACATCTAGTTCCTGCTTACTCAATGATGCTAGAGGAGAGCTCAAGGAATTAGCCAGGATGCAAGGTTCAGGGTTTGACGTTGAGGGTGCAGATTCTGGCCCGCCTGCTGGGACAGCAGGGAAGGGGTCTGAGGCAGGTGCCATGGTTGCAGCAGTGTCATACTGCGCAAGAGGAGGTACCAGTGCTGGCGTGGCCAGTCTGGTGCAATCAGTATTGTCCTTGGCTTGTCCTGTTTGATCTTTAGTAGAACCTTCGAGAGGAGAGGCAGAGGGGGAAGGGCATAAACCGAGAGGCTTTCCCAGGTAAAGGACAGGGCATCCACTTTCCAAGCTTGACTGTGGGAAGTTCTTGTGCAGAATTTGTTCAACTGATAGTTCTGAGGGGAGGCAAACAGGTCTACCTCTGGAGTCCCCCATTTGTTCCTCAGAAGGTTGAATATTTTGGGTTCTAGTTTCCATTGGTGTGGGTCCATGAGATTTCTGCTTAAGTCATCTGCCAGTGAATTTAGTTTGCCTGGCAGGAATTGAGCTTGTAGGTGTAATTGGTAGCTCAAGGCTGTGTTCCACAGAGCCATGGGTAGCCTGCAGAGTGGGAACGAGTGGGTTACCCCCTGCTTATGTACCACATAACTGTGGTGTTGTCTGTCTTTACCAATAGTTGTCCTGGAAGAATAGAGTCTTTGAAGGCTGTCAGGGCATTCTGTACAACTAACATTTCTTTCTAAAAAATACAGGTATCAGAGCAAAGCACAGCTGAAGTTATCCGAACACATCCAAGGACCACAGTTCAATCCAATATAAATCTTTTATTTAACCATCAGACAAATCCGGTACGCACTTTCACCCAACAGGCTTTATCAGACCATGTTAGTTCATCAGACCATGTTAGGGTTTGGGCAGCAGGGGGTAGAGTGAAAGGGAGTCCCTTGTTGTGGTTGCGGGCCTCTGCCCACCAAAGGAACTCTGTCTTCTTACAAGGAATGATAGAAATCATTGTTTCTAGGTCCTGAGAATGTTGACACCATAGGCTTTTTTAGATACCATTGGAGTTTTCTCATATGCAGTCCTGCATATGGAATTAGTAGAATGCAAGAAGCCATGAACCCCAGGGCTTGCAGTATTTTCCTTGCAGATAGCTAGGGTTTTGTGGCTAATAGTTTGAAGTTGGTTGTCAAATAAACTTGTTTCTCCGGAGTGAGGAATGCTATCTGGGAAGTTGTGTTCAAGCTTGCTCTCAGGAATACAATCTGTTGGCAGGGTACTAGGTGAGATTTCTTTTCGCTGATGGTGTACCCCAGTGAGGTTAGAAGTTTCTTTACAAATGCCAGGTGTTGTATTAGCAAGTCCTGCTTTCTGCCTGAATCAGACAATCGTCCAAGTATGGGTAAACTTGGATATTTCTCTGCCTGCAAAATGCAATGGCTGGAGCTAGACATTTTGTGAATACCCTGGGCGCAGTAGATAAGCCAAAGGGAAGTGCAGAGAACTGATAGTGCATAGAGCCTGCCCTGAAGCATAGGTATTTCCTACAAGATTCCCTTATTGGGATGTGCAGGTAATCTTCCTTTAAGACTAGGGTTGCCAACCAGGCATATTTGGCTAGCATAGGAAGAAGCTGTTGAAGAGTTAGCATTTTGAATTTTGGAACTACCAGAAAGGTGTTGAAAATGGAGAGGTCCAGGATAGGATGCCAGTTGTCGTCTTTTCTGGGTACCAGAAAAAGTCTTCAATAAAAACCTTGTCCCCTTTGTTCTGCTGGGACAGATTGAATAGCCCTGACACTGAGAAGAGAGAGAACCTGCTGTTGGGCCTCCGCCCATTGATTTGGGGGTAGGTCTGGCCAACCATGGAAGTGGAATCTGTATCCTTGGGAAACTATGTTCAAAAACTATTTGTCCTGGGTAATGAGTTCCCAGTTTTTTGCATGTCGGGCAAGCTTTCCTCCTAAGGGGAGCAGGTAGTTGAGCAGGGCTTGGAAGGGTTAAGGTTAAGTCATTTTTCCGTAGGGAGGTGGCTTACTACTCCCTGCTTTGGAAGTGGAAGCCCCCCACTGCTTAGGTCTGTGCGTAGCCTGAGACTGTAGCCTAGGTGGTCTGCTGTTCCTGGGTTTGGACTGAGAAGGCCTGGAAGAGACTGAAAGGACCAGTTCTTTGAAGGCCAATGCCTACTGAATCTGGGAGGCTGTACTTGTAGGAAATCTTTAACAGTTTGCATAGATTTAGCTTTTTACTCCATCCTTTTGAGGAAGACTTCTGCTTTGTTGCCAAAAAGGCGGTCTTGGTTTAAGGAAGCATCTAGTAATTTAGCTTTAACATGATCTGGCAAGTTTTGTTCCTTAAGCCAAGCATGCCTTCTAAGTACAGACCCATTGACAGCAGCCCTGCAACATGCTTCTAAAGCGTCAAAACCACATTGCAAAGTATGTTTACCAACTTGTTCTGCAGAATGCATTAAATCTTGCAATTCTTTGTGTTCAGCACAGACAGGAATCAACATCATTTTCTGTTTAAGTAGTCCCATAATATGCTGCTGATATTTTAACATATGAAACTGGCAATTTAAAGCCCTAATGGCCAAAGTAGCAGAAGTATAAACCTTCTTACCCCATCTGTCTAAGGCTCTAGAATCTCTATCAGAAGGGGTAGGATTTTTGGTAGCAGTAGCCTTAAAGTCTTTTGGTCCTTGTGAAATGGTTTCTGGATCCGCAGAAGGATTCTTGAAGAGGAACTTGTGAAAGTCAGGTACTCTGTAGTACCTGTCAGGTTTTCTGGGAGTCGGAGGTAAAGTGTCAGGGGTAAGGCTAGACTCCAAGAAAACATAATCTACAATACAATGTCCAGAACAGGAGGGATAGCTAAAGGCCTGTGGTGAGGCAGGAGCAAGAATTCCCCAAGTCTCTTTTTGGACTCTGAGTAATCTTGGCTCTCCCAGTGGAAATGCTCCCTAAGAGTATGCAAGGTTTCACCGAAAGAAAGATCTTCTGGAGGGGAAGCAGAGGGAATGGAATCCTCTGCATCAGAATCCTCATAAGCAGATAAGGGCAAATCCTGGTAATCAGAAGGAGCAGAAATATCAGATTCCTGATCGGAAGAATCAGAAAGAAATTCACTAATAGGTCTCTTAGAGGGGGTAAGACTGGCTTCCCCTAATTGAGGTAATAAGGTCTTCAGCCATTCTAAGCATTTGTTTTTGAGGCATATGTGCCTGAGCCTATGGTTTGGTCATCGGTATTCTAGGCATAGTGCGAATTTTTGGCCTGGATTAAAACAATGGCGTTGGTTTAATATGAATGACTGTAGGCCTGAATGCACACTCAAAAGCCGGTGCCTGCACAGTGGCTCCAGACCCATCCAAGGTAAAGACATCCGCAGGTACCATAGTCGAAGAAGCATCTCGTGGCAAACCGGACTCTGAATGGGTCTCAGTAGAGGCCTGCAAATCTGATGTAGTGGGTATCAGGGGCTGCAAAAGCGCCTCATTGAGTACCGGCGGACTGGCAACTAGCTTAACGGAAGCATCGTTGGCAGTTTTGTACCTATGCGGTCTGTCTCTGTCTTTATCCTTACGTTTTTTCAGAAGATCGGTAGTCGGATGGCTTAACGAAGCCATTTTAGAGTACACAGATCAAGTACGAAAGTAATTGGCTGCAAAAGTAGCCCAACCATGAATAGTTCGGGCATTGAACAAGGCACAAAACCGACAGCGAGGGACGTCGTGGTCTGGGTCTAAACAGGGGATGCAGTAAGAACGAAAATCTCTATGAGGTATTTGCTTTCCACAGGTAAGACAATTGTTAACTTTTACTGACATTGGTTAGAGCAAGAAAAAGGATCCCCAATGGGTACTTATCATTTTTGAAGACTTCGGGTCTGAAACTCAAAAATTAAAATTTCAGGAGTCGGCCGACCGGCACTTGCAAACTGCTTCTGCTTCGGGCACCACACGGCAAGAAAGACTGATGTAATGGCGTCGGCTGCATGTTTTATACCCCTGTTGTCCTGACGTCATGGAAGAAGAGACAGCATCCAAAGCAGAAATCAGAATATTCTGGTATTCAGGCCGTCTGAGGGCTACCTGCAGGCAGATAACCCAAATGTGATGACTGCAACAGTGAAACACGAAGAACATCACATACTGGTGGTGGTGAGTCATGACAAGCATGAGTGCAGCTTAGCGCTGGTGTCAATGTTCCTAAAATTTTTTAAAAGTATGTTGTAGCATGTCGGAGGACATGCCTCACAGGATGGCAAGCACTGCATCAAGTCTGACACTTGTGTCAACCTTAAGCCATGCATGACGTAGGGCAAACATGGAAAAAAACAGTTGCGAGTGTCCAAGAAGCCTTCACCAGGACACAAAGTGTATTGTTCCACATAAGTAGATCAAGTTTGGCCATGCTTCAGATACTCAAACATATGTGAGATGGGGTGTACTTTCTGGGACACACCACAACCAAGGTGGATAGGGTGGTGTAATTTCCGTAGGTTCATAGATTAGTACTAGGCTGTCTGCCCTTGCAGGTCATTTTAAGCCTAGCTAATTACCACAATTGAGAATCAAACCCGCACTTTTTGACTGTAAGGTAAACATCTTAGCAGTTATGCCAATCTCCCACCAACTAGAAGAAATAGGTAGCAAATCAGTCCCTTGCCAATTTAGCAGAATCATGACTCTCAGGAATTTATAAACCACCTTGTGGGCAGATTTTACAGGATGAGTCTTTGACTAGTGTCTGGCTTCCAAATCCCTTACCCTCCCACCTGTTATTCTACCACTACATACAGCCAGCATCACACATAGTACTTTCCTGCTGGGCTCTGCACTTGACACTTTCCATAACTGCTGCCTTTAGATTCCTAATATTTCTCCTGCATCTCCCAGGGGTGGTTGCACTTTAGTACTAGCAGGAGTAGCATGTTTTAAAATGTCTTATTTCCCAGGGAATAAGAGCAATCCGGTGTGGGTCAAAGGATAATAATCTGATGGCTGCTGGACCAGTTGTAAAATATGGCATTTTAGACAACAGAATGCTAAAAATGTTCTACTGCGAAAGGCAGAAGCAAATTATGCACTGTGCAAGGAACAAAAAAGATCTGTGTGGAAAAGGGAACCAACATACCTTCTTAATCCTGCATGCCATATTATGACAAATGCTGAGCAAACCTATGCTTACCTCCAAGTGCAGAGCTACAAAAAAATTCAGAGCTGAAGTCAGCTGGGGATACCACAAAAAGAAAACTCCAAGTTACCCCATGGACAAGGCTTCCAAAGTCCACTTCTTAGCAGCTTGGAAGCAAAGCATTTGGATTACATTTTGCATCCAGGGATACATTTGAACTACATTTAAAATACTGTAATTACCCTACCATTTTTACTAGTTTTGTGTCACTCATGTTTGAGTTTGTTCTGAATCTGAAGTTAAAGCTGCTGACTGAAGGCATTTTTATAGATGCAGTGCTTTTCAAGTGGTTTCTGTTCTGTGCTGTGCCTAGGTGTTTAAATCAGTTCTGAGTGGACTCATTTTATCACATTTGTACTCTCTCTCTTCTGAAGCTGAAGTTACAGCTATACACTGATTTAGGTTTTTACACTATCCAGTGTTATTCTTCTGAGTTCTTAACTGGATTGTCAGCACTGGTCATTTAATTCTGTGTTTTAGTCACTTTTGAAACTTAAAACAAAAGCCTGCTTTGGCCGGCTGTGTGAGTTGTAACTAGGAAGAAAGGTAATTAAACCCAGTCACCTGGTATTTTACACTACATGGGCAATTAGCCATCTTAGTCTTAGAACACTTGGAAGCTTGGAAACAAGGCATGTGGACTACTGTCTGCATCCAGAAAGTACAGCACTAATCTTACCATTTCATTTAAATCAATTTTGTTATTTCTTATCCACCCTCCCTTTTCCTGAAGTGCTTTTAAACTTGGAGGCTTTTGAGCTGCCTGCCCCTATTTTATATATGGCCTTGGAATCTCCTCCCAGTCTCATCTTCTGTATTTCTGGACCTAAAAGCTCCTCTCAGTCTTATCTCTTCTGCTCATCTTATTGGGTACTGACAGATGAAACTGGGAAGCCTTAGGATGGTGGGATGTTAGTGTGCTTTCAGTTTGACAAAGTGTATGTTCCTCAATGCTGGTGTGTCTGCCTTTGAATTGTCCTGTAATTAATTGCAGTTAGTTGTTTGATTTGCTTCTGGTATCCTTTCCACTTTTGGCTAATTAAGATATATTTTCACATTAAGAAGACTGGGAGTTGCAATTGGGATACACACTTGTAGCTGATTGATTTGTTTCTGGTACCTTTTTGCTTTTGGCTAACTAAAGTGTTCTTTTACATTGTGAAGACTGGAACTGCCATTCCAGTTCCAGTAGAAAAGTAGCCTGGTTTGTCCAAGTTGAGAAACAGTGCTGTATAAAGTGAGAATTACTTGTTGTGGCCAGTTGTTTGATTTGTTTCTGATATATTTTCACTTTTGACTAACTAAAGTGTGTTTTTGCATTAACACGACTGGAACTGCAATTCTAACGACAGTAGAAAGGTAGCTTGGTCTGTCCTAGTTGGGAAATAAGCAGTGAGGCTCAAAGTGAGATCATTTCATTAGCCAGAGAGCTTTTTAGTCAATTCAGACAATTCTCTATTTTTGCAGTTATTTGTTTGATTTCAACAAGACACAAAAAGAACTGGGAATCACAAATCCACAAAAACCAAATATTGAAAAAATGTAGAACCAGTGACTCCTCTAAACAGTCGTTACTGAGAACAGGATTAAGTGCTTTCGTCAGAATATAGCAAAAGCGCTTAATCCTGTTCTCAATAAAGACTGTTTAGAGAGTTGCTGGTCCTGCATTTTTTTTCAGTGTTTGGCTTTTGTGCATTTGTTTGATTTGTTTATGGTACATTTTCAGTTTTGACTAATTAAAAACTGTTTTACATTAAGAAGATTGGGACTGCAATTCTATTGGTGGTAGAAAGGTAGTCTGGTCTGTCTCAATTGGGAAACGCACAGGGAGGCTTAAACCAAGATCATTTCATTAGTTAGAGGTCATTTTAGTTGGTTTAGTCACCTTTCTTTGAGTCTATAAATTCTGTTCCTTATCTTGCACTTAGCAGAGCCTTGTATAGATGTAGGCAACTTAGAAATTACATTTTCCCTAGAAAACTTTCCCTGTAACTTTACCCACTACTCAGCTGTGCAAAGAGCAACTCTTTGTAGTCTGAGGGCAAGTAGTGCACAACTTTAGTCATACATAGCCTGGTTGCAGTTTCTATCCTCTCAGTTCTCACGTTAGATTGCTATACTATCTGCTTGTAGTTCACCTAAAAAAGACCTATCATTGATGGGCACATTCCCAATTTCTCAAATGGCAGCTTGGTAGATGTGGGCATCTTGAGACAGTGTAGGGACTGTCTCATGTTCACTGACCACCAAGAAATCCTTAAGAGAAATCAAATGGATACAGTATGTGAGAGATGTAATTACACAATGTCACTGGAAGCAACATTCTCACACAAAAGCACTCAAAATAACAATCAGGTTGTCAGGAAAGTAAGCATTACACCCACCACACATAGTACTAACCCAACATGTAGCCCAGCATTTGCTGAGGCACTTAAAAGTAACCTTCCTAAATCCAAAAGACCTCCCCAGACTTTCATCCTACAAAAAGTATCCTCAGCAACCCCAAAAGCAGTCCACCAAAGCAAAACTCAACACAACACATGCAGCCACACTCTTTGGAGCCTTACCTACAAAAGCCCATAAGGCAAGCCAGCATACTACCCAATATTTTATTCATAGGAAACTCCAATGTGAAACATACAGATGTTCCATTCACAAGGCTAAATAAGGAAAGAAATCACATTCGGTTGTCTATCAAGGGCCGGGATCTACCAAACCAACCATACAATTATGTCATTAGACCACAAGTACCAGTATGACTCATAATAAATGTGGGTGTAAATACCTCACCAGACTATATGAAGACACTATATATGGATAGACACAGGAGCTCACTCTAGGACTGTAGGCTGCAATCTTAAAAATGCTTCATAATAAAAATCAACTATTTGACCTTGGCTAGCTCAGCAACATTTAGCAACTATTCATTCTAAGGCAAACTTCAAGTGATAACCTGTCAAAATTTCAAGCTGCCCCCCACCTCCTGAGAACACAGCTGACTATGCAGAACTGTTCACAAAAACCCTGTACAATCATGTAAATAAATGCATACAGACACTTGTGCCTACTAGAAATAAACAGAGAAGCAACTCAGAAAAACACACCACCCTGATGCAATCGAAACATAAACAGGCTGCTCAACAAAAGAATAAAGGTCATAGCCAAGATTAGGAAATGTTATGGCCAGCACGATAAAAACATTCTCATCAATCTAAACAAATAATTAAGAGGGCAAATTAAGTTTGTTACAGACAAATTTAAGGTAAAAATAGCATCTCAGGCAAAGGACAACCCATAAGGCTTTCCTTAGCTATGTCTGAAACCTCACAGGCAGCATGGAACACTGACAGAACTGACTGTAAATGGAACCACCTACACAGTGCCAGAAGATATACCAAATCTTTTGGCCAACAAATTCATCCCCACTTTTACACCCCTTCAGGCTCCTCATAGGAAATACCATCAAACAAATCCCAACTATCACTAGGGAGCAGGTCCTAGATGTTCTCTACAAGGCCAAAAACACTATATCAATGGGCCCTGATAGCATGCCAAGATGCCTATTAAATGGTCTGAAACAGGACCTATCAGGACAACTGAGTCACTGTTTAACCACAGCCTCCAGATAAACTCTGTGCCACGTGAATGGAGAACAGCAACAGTAATTCCTCTGCATAAAGACATCGGAAACTACAGACCCATAAGTCTAACCAGTCTCAAATACAAAGCCATAGAAAGAATTATCATAGAAATTTTTAATAAGGACATAAAAAAAACTTCACACACTGGATCCAACCTAGCTTGGTTTCATTACAGACAGTGTCTACTCAACCTGGTGCTGGTGGATTTCTTTGAGAAGGCCACCAAGGCAATGAATAAGGACAGAACAGTGCATGCTGCCTACATTTACCTGGCTAAGACATGTGATACAATATCCCAGTCTGGCATTATAAACAAACTCATGGATAAAGGCATAAACCCCTATGCTGCACACTGGATAGCCAGCCGGCACTGAGTTAGGACTCAGGAAGTTAGGATAGGGTAGACCACCCCCACAAACATGCTGGTCACTAATGGAGACCCTCAGGGCACTTTTCTGGGTCTGCTCCTTTTTGGGATCTATTTCTCTGAAGTCAAGTCCAATGTCAAGGGCCTCTGGCTGACCAAGTTTGCAGAGGATTGTTACAGCTTAAAACTCAATGCAAAGAAATGTATAATAGCACCCCTTGAGAAGTCAGCCACCTTAGGAAATTACCTCATTGACTGCACAGCCCTAACAGTAGAACCAGTAGTTTGGGTATACATGTAGACAGTAGCCTGGCTTTCGATGAACATATGTCAAAGATAATAAGGAAACCATTCTATGCTGCTCAATTTATAAGCAAGGGCATGGCATCTAGGTCCAAGGAAGTCATCATTCCACTGTATTTGGCCCCCCTCATCAGGCTCATCATTCAGTACAACACCCCCCCCCCTGTACCTGACCAAGCACAATGCAACAAATGGAATGTGCACAGAGGTTCCAAACAAAATGCATAAAGGGAGTAAACAGTATGTCCTACGCAGATCACCTCAAAGCCCTATCTCTGTAATATGTTTCCTATAGACTGTTGAGAGGCGATCTATGCCTGGCATACAAGGCATCCTTTAATCCCACTCTGATTGACATTTTGCATATCTGCAAAACGAATAGCATCAGAATTACTCAATCTAGAGATTTAAACTTTACTAGGACATGTTGGAGGGACAGGTATGCATCTCAGAGAATTCCCTTCTCTGGAGCAGGCTTCTTATCTATGTGAAGCAGCATTCTTTCCTAACCCTATTCAAGAGAACTTGGATCAGTGAATGGGAAATCAGACATACTTCCGGAGTTTAGCATCTATGTCTCTAATGGACAGAGGCAGCCTATAATTCTTGCCCTAGCTTTCATATACCCCTTAAAATAACCTCTAAGGCAGATAAACTTGTTGATACAGTTGGGATGTTATGCTAGGCTGATAGAGCCCACAGTGGTCATTAGGCTAGTATGAACCTATGAACCTCTGAAATTTTACAGACGAGGTTAAAGAATCAAAACTGCAGTTAATGTGTGTAACATTTTAAGTCTTTGAGAGGCACAGAACATAATTCTCACATTTATCCTAATTACTTTTATATACAAACATTTTAAAATACAATCTAAGCGTAACACGTCACCTGCCCATACATATATGCACACACACACACACACACACACACACACACACACACACACACACACACACACACACATACCCTACAGACAATTTGGTGTATTGTCATCTCTTGGGATGTGAAAGGATACCAGAGATCCCAGCAAAAAGTCATGTGGATACAAGAAGGACATATAAACCTCTGCAGAAAAGACACTCCAGCTAGGAACAGAACTGTACAAAAGTGTTATGAAGAACCAAAGCTAAAAAAAAGGCTGCATCACTGTACCACCTTCCTGGACAGTAAAGAATACTTTATAACATACAATGCACTATTTATAACTATGATGTCACTAAAGACTCGCTTTAATCTTCAGTAGAGACACACACTAATCTTTCTGCCCAACTGATGAGGTGTTACTGAATATTCCAAGAATCTAACAATGCTGGCATACAATTTTTCTCTTTTTCAGAGAAAACTTGTGGAATTTTCTGTTGTAATGTCTTAAGAAAAACATCCCTTTGTCCAAACTCAAAAACTGTGAAAACCTAATTTGTTTAGCCCCAGAGCTAAATTAGTCTAAGAATGTACTCTAGCAAGTTTCTGTTATTAATACACACTTTTAAATACATTAACTTTAAAGCAAATTAAAAAAATAAGTAATCTGCTAGGCATTTGAGTTCACACATCACACCAATCAATTTGAGCCCTTATCTGGAAAAGAACACTTCCATGAGCGTATCACCATTATATCAGATTTCTGAAACAGAAGCTAGTTATTTGAAGTCAGTGAGTGTGATGGTTCTGTTGTCATACTGTGACACTCTCCAAGCCATAATGTGCTGAATGCAGCATCTGCAGAGGCACAAGATGTTTTTTTCTTACAGTTACTGCTTAGATTCATGAATGATAATGTACCGTACAATACATACACTTTGTTTTCCATCATAATGGGGTGCATATCTGTGGCAAAGATAACAGATACACATGTGAATGAAGCATTTAGAACACAAGGTAAACTAAAATGCACCTTCATATGCGACTGTAGCAAAAGGGGAATGTTATAATATTTAGAGTGGTGCATCGAGCACAGTTTGAGGGGATATAAATGGCTCTGTCCCCCACAGAAATACAGGTATACTACTTTGTAGTTATTTCATGCATTTTCAAAGTGCATACTGAGGCTGTGTTCAGCAAAACTTTTGATTTTATTGGACTTTGATTTGATCACTATGGGTTTGTTTATATTGTGTTCTGTAAACTGGCATGATCTCATTCCAGACAGAGACTCCTGCAGCAATATATTAAATGAGCTTTAATGATGGTTTCTGGCCTGTTTTCTTCAAGCAGTGCTAGATGCCCAAGTGAAAGATTGATGAGCCACATAAAAGTAGCTTTTATCTACTTAACAAATTAATAAAACAAAATTTAAAAAGTACCCTACATCACCAACCTATATTCTAGTGCAAGAACTACAATTTACAGTTAAATTTAGTACAGTAACTGCTACCTATAACCATAAAATAATAATACAAACTAGGTAAGAGTAGAATAAAAAGAAGAGTATTCAAGTTGTAAAGGGAAACAAGGGGAAAAAACATTTAGTATTGCAAAAGTACTTCTCCTTAAGCTCAGCAGGCATGATCTGTAAATCACGCATATGTTGTGTCTGCCTTTGGAGACAACTCCTGCAGTAATACAACAGACACTTTGCCAGGCAGTACTGCAGAAACCAATACAGTGTATTGGGCAGCTAAGACAGGATCCTCTGCAAAACCACCCTACCAACAACTCCCCTACAACTATGCACAGCAAAAGTGGAAAGAGTTCTACTAGAGCATATTTTAATGGTAGCTGACAGGTGTTTTATTTGTCTTAATGAAAAGACTACAATGGGAAGGCATTTTGACAAAGTCTGATTCATTCCAAGCAGGTCTTGTTTAACTTGCGTGAAGGAGGGGGGGGATCAAACTTCCTTCTTTCTCTGATTCCATCAACATAGCATATTTACTGCTTAAGTGTATTCCAACTGTGCAAAATATTCTCAAGCTTTCATCTTTAGCTCTCCTTACATGGAATTTATTTCTTTATACTTGAGGTACCAAATCAGTGTTTTTATATATGGCTAGCTACAGCAGAATTGCTTTGTGAGTTTTTTGAAGTTTTAAACAAGACTACTACTTTTTTAAAATTATCATATGTATTTTCCACTGAAGGAATGCATTTTTTAGATGTTCGAATTGGGAAAGATTATACTATCTGTTACCAATCCTCTAGTTTAGAAAACCTACTAGATCCAGTTCTCATTCACTTCACCAAAAGCGTGGGATGATCAAGGGGCAAATGATAAGGCTCTCCCGATTGTTTTCAGCAGAAAGTATTTTTGTTAAAGAACTGACTGTTCTCAAGAATATGTTTTACAACAGCGGATATGAAAAGAAATGTGTTAATGATTCAGTGCACTAATTATGAATCACTGTATATAAAATTATATTAGTGAATGATGCTTTTTCTTTCCCCAGTAGAACTTTTAGCACTGCCTTAGACCAATGCGCCTTTCTAACTTGTTATTCTAGTGAGGCAAAAAAGGTAGTGGACATTACTAAAGTCAACTGGATGAAGACCATCACAGGAAGTTTAACTTCCATGGTAGGTTTGTTACCCAAGACTGTCTACAGAAGAAACACTAATATAAAATCCATCTTAGTAAGAGCTGGAGATAACAACTGTAGTGGGACTACTAAGAAAACTGTCAAGTATGGAAGTTGTAAATAATGTAGATTTATTCTGGATGTGCCCACTACATTAATTGTTAATTATGACAGGGTTATATGGTGTCCTAGTAAATTTAACTATGGCACAAAATGAGAAGTTATGTACCTACCATAACGTTCCATGTTAGTTGTCTTCTCTCGCCTTCTTTCTTGCTTGATGGGTTCGGAGCCGATCCTCGGCTCCATGCTAAGCTCGAGAGTCACTTTTACCAGCTCGAGGCAGCCCCATATCCCATGATGCAAGGCGGTAAGTACCCAGATCTCGTTTGTACCTATAGGGAGACACACCTAGCACAGAAAAAACTTTCCACTGAGGAAAGAAAGCAATTACCCTAAGGAAGGGCTGAAATGGGAACCAGGTAACTATCTGGTGCCTAAAGAAGCAATCTTCCAGACAAAGGAGAACAAGGTCTGTCCAGGCAAGGGGGTAGGAGGGAGGGAGAAGACAACTAACATGGAGCGTTATGGTAGGTACATAACTTCTCAATGTTAAGTTGTCAATCTCTTCATTCTTGCTTGATGGGACAGCGTCCTAGCACCTCTATCCTGGGTGGCTCAATGGAACAGACTCTTGAGAACCGTAGAACCAAAACTGGCTCTATCCCTGGAGGCCAAATCCAATTTGTAATGAGAAACAAAGGTATGAGGAGTGGCCCAAGTGGCTGCGGCACAAATAGTGTCTAAAGGAGTCTAGCCTGAAAGGCTGTGGAAGTGGCTAAACTTCTGGTGGAATGCGCTTTTGGTTTTGAGCACAGCTGTTTGCCCCTGAGCTGATAGATTTGAGATGGTGGAAGAAAGCCATCTAGATGAGGTCACTTTGGAAACAGGAAGGCCTTTCTTATTTTCAGCATAAGAAAGAAAGAGCTGATCGGATTTCCTGAATTGTTTTGTTCTGTCCAAATAATATCTGAGTTGGCGGTGAACATCAAGATAATGTAATTTTTGTTCCGATCTGTTAGAGTAATTAGGAAAAATACAGGAGATCAATAGATTGGTTAAAATTAGTTTTGAAGCCACCTTAGGCAAAAAGGATGGATTAGTTCTCAAGGATACCCTGTCCTTGTGGAAGACCAAATAAGGGGGACGAACAGAAAGGGCATGAAGTTCTGACACTCTCCTGGCCGAAGTAATAGCGACAAGGAAGAGTGTTTTCCATGAAAGAAACTTCAGAGAACATGAAACAGCTGGCACAAAGGGAGGAAGAATTAAGGATGTCAGCACTAGATTTAGGTCCCATTGAGGAGGAGGACTCCTGACAGGAGGTTTAAGGAGAAAAATCCCTTTTAGAAAGGCTCTACAAAGCCTGTGGGACATAATGTTGTGATCTGCAAACCCGACATGAAAGTTCGAGATAGCAGCCAACTGAACTTTAACCGTGGAAGATGAAGAGCCAGTGAAAGATTTCGCTAAAAATCCAAAACTGCATGAACAGGGGCAGTAAAGGGATCTATATTCTTTGATTTTGCCCAACAAGAGAAGCGTTTCCACTTGCTGGTATAAATCCTTCTAGTAGAGGATTTAAGAGAAGCCACTATGATATCCCTAACAGGGTTAGAGATCATAGGAAGCCTGGCTAAGGAAGGAAGTGGAGCAACCAAGCTGTGAGGTTGAGAGAAGGAATAGACCGATGCAGGTGACCCGATTGGTGGATCAGAAGGTCTGGCACTGGGTCCAGATGCCACGGCTGCACCAATAGGTGATGATGGAGGAACGGAAACCAAATTTGTCGAGGCCAATAGGGGCAATGAGAATCATTTTGGCTCTCAAAACGGTGGCTTTCTGGAGTACTTGTGGAATCAATGGAAAGGGAGGAAAGGCATAAAGAAGTCCCTGGGGCCAATCCTGGGTAAGAGCGTCTCTGGGGGGATGGCCTGGCAGTGGAAAGAGAGAGAAGAAGTCTGGGCATTTGCTGTTTTGGGGAGTAGCAAAAAGATCGCAACATGGGTGGCCCCATTCTAGAAAAATCTCCTCCACTATAGATTGTTTGAGAGACCACTCGTGAGGCATGAGAATACCTCTGCTCAATCTGTCCGCTAAAATGTTGGTTTTCCCAGGGATATGTGTTGCTACCAGAAACCGATGAGAGGAGATCGCCCATTGCCAAAGTCTGAGAGCTTCTCGACACAAGGGGTAGGACTTGGTTCCGCCCTGTTTGTTGATATACCATACTACAGACATGTTGTCCGTGTGAACTGCAATTGTTCCCAAGGGAAGAAAGTCGTTGAGGGCTTGCAACATTAAAAGCACTGCTCTCATCTCTAGGACATTTATGTGCAGGTGGTATTCGAATGGTTGCCACGTCCCATGAACCATCCTGCCCTGATAATGACCCCACCCGATCAGGAGGGCGTCCGTAGTGACTGTGGCTACCGGGGCCAGGGATACAAAGGGTCTGCCCTGATGAATCTGGGGAGAAGAAATCCACCAGGATAGGTGGATTTTGCAAGCTTGTGTCACCAGGATTTGGTGACGCATGGGAAGTTGTTGGTAAGACCACTGGGTGAACAACATCCATTGAAGAAGACGCATGTAGAAGCGGGCCAGGGAAGAAGGGTAATGGCCGCTGCCATGAGGCCCAACACTTTCAGGACCAGTCTGGCTTGTAGCTTTTTGCTGGCGAGGATGATCCGCACGTGACTTTGGATATCTAAAATCCTTGGTCTGTGAGGGTTGCTGACATCCGAACAGTGTCTAAATTTGCGCCTATAAAAGTAATAGACTGGCAGGGCAACAAGGAGGATTTTTAGTTGATCGAAATTCCTAACTGAGTGCAGAGATTTAGGGTGTAATCCCTGGCTTGGAGAAGTTGATGCCTGGTGGTGGCTGAAAGGAGCCAGTCGTCGAGATACGGAAACACCTGGAATCCTTGACGTCTCAGGTGAGCCGTGACCACTGCCATACATTTGGTGAACACTCTGGGGGGCTGTAGTGAGACCAAAGGGGAGGGCTCTGAATTGAAAATGACTGGACCCCAGCCGGCGGAGAAACCTTCTGGAGCGTCTGTGAATTTTATGTGATAGTGCATCCTGAAGGTCTATTGAGCACATCCAGTTGTCTTTGCCCAGGAAGGGCAAAATTGATTGAAGTGTGACCATTGAAATCTTTTCACAGACTTGTTGAGTCTGCTGAGATCAATATTGGTCTCCAATCTCCGTCTTTTGGGGACCAAAAAGAACCTTGAGTAGATTCTGGGCTCTGAATGGTCTGTTGTAACTGGCTGAATGGCCCTTTTGTGTAGAAGCTTTGATACTTCTAACTTTGTGATTTCCCTTAGACCAGGTGGCACATCTGGAAGGGAATTTTTGAGATTGAAGGGACTTTCCTCGAAAGGAATTTTGTAACCCTCGGATATGATCGACTGTACCCATCTGTCTTGAGAGAGGGAAAGCCAGGCTTGTGGGTACAGCGATAATCTTCCCCCGACTGCCCCCAAGGATGGACAGTCGGGCAACACCTCAGGGATGCTGGAAGGGCTTGTCAGAGAGAGACTCTCTGCTTCCCTGGTTTTGTGGACCCCCTCTGCCTCTATCTGTTATTATTACCCCCTCTGCCTCTAGGGGTAAACTGACCACGTGTATCCAGCGTGACTCCTTGGGATTTGTGGAACCACATCTTTCCACCCTTCTGTCCTTTGGGGTAAGGTCTAGAAGGGGTGGAAAAATGGACCCGGCAGAAAGAGTCTTGCCGTCCTTCTCACACCTGGGCAATGTATCCTTCACTTGAGGACCAAACAAAGTTGACCCATCAAAGGGAGAGTTTGTGAAGGGCTGAAGGATCAGCAAAATTACAGAGCCGCATCCAGGATTGGCGTCTCAGAGCCACTCCTGTGCCTGCGGCTCTACTCGCCCATCTGAAATCAGCCGCATGGAGGAGTTGGTTATGGAGTTAAGGATTCCTAGCTGAGAAGCAATCTTGTCTTGTGCCCCTGAGCTGTAGGATCCTGTACTACTTCACCTAGTTCCTTAAGGATGTCCCTTTGGAGTCTGGTGAAGTGACACAAATAGTTCAGCGAGCATGGCAAAAGTCGCTGAGGAAAACATCCGCTTACCATACTTGTCCATGGTCCTGGAATCCTTGTTAGGAGGATGGACTGGAAGGATCTGCAAGTTCCTTTTAGTGGCGGCCGCCACACCATGGCATCAACGGGACACCTTTCATAAGGAATTGCTGTTCGGAAGGGGCTGTAATAAATTTAGAAGGCCTCCTGGGAACTGGCTCTACGGAGTCAGGAGAAGCCCAAGCCTTCGGATTACCTGCATGAGGGGTCAAAAGGCGGAGACACCCAGGAGGTGGAGGGTCGAGAACCAAATGCCTCTAGGTATACCGACTCATCATCGGAGGGATTTATGGTGGGCCAGTTTCCCCTCTGTTTCAGGAGTTCTAGGATGTCTGAAAAGGAGACATCCTCAGAGGGGATCTTGGGACCCCTCCGACTCAACTAAGTCGGTATCCAGTAATAGACTCAGGGAGTCTAGGTGCTTCCTCTTACAAGTCCTCTTCCGGAGGATCTCCTGGCGGATCAGGAGAATCCTCGGAAGAGGTTCCTCCCAATGGAAACCTGAGGTGGTGGATCTCTCGGTCCGGGTGCAAGAGAGTGGGAAGAGATATCAACAGGCACCGTGGGGAGGAGCTAAAGGAATTGACTGCTGACTGAGCCCAGGGGCCAGCACACTCCTCATCACCCTCCCAGGAGATCTGAGAGAACCCGTTCGAAGAAACTGGGACTGGAAGGCTCCGAGGAAGATGTCGGAGCCGAGGACAAGGGTCGATGCCACTCACGGAAGCCCGCCACGAATCCCTCAAGGAAGGTCTCGAGGAGGAGATAAGAGTAGATGCTGAAGGGGGGTATCTGGCCTTCAGCCATAGCAGTAACTATTCCTGTAGACTCCAGCTCCAAACTCTGGGGTAGAGTCGAAGGAGGAATTTGAAGAGGGTGTGGATTAATAGTCGTCTGTTGAGATGGACTATGAAGCATTTGGGCTAATGCCTGTGATTTTAGCAATCTGCTTACCACCCTCTCTAAATCATGGTCTGACAACCTGGAAGACCTCGATGATCGGCTCCGATGGCTCCGCTCTGAAAGAAGAGGTGAGGCTGGAGCCGACAGATGTATCGGCTCCAGCGAATGATGTGCCACATGGTGGTGCCAGTCGGAGCCGACACCAAAGTGACAGTAACAGTATCGGCACCGATAGGGTGCCAAGTTAGGATCGGCTGGGATCTCGACTCGTCGGAGGCTTAGAAACTGAAGCCTGGACCTTGGTAGTCCTAGAAGGCTTGCCCGAGCCGATTTTGGGGAGGGAGCTCCTTTAAGGAGACCCCTTAAAATAAGTTTATTTCTCCTTTCCTGCAGGACTCTCTGGCTAAAGAGTGACAAATTGCACAGGAGTCCTGCAGGTGGAGAGGTCCCAGGCAGTATAAACAAAGTGTGACTGTCTGTCAAAGACATCTTCTGACAGCACGAGTCACACTTCTTGAAGCCTGAGACCCTCTGTTCTTTAGACATAGCTTTCAAAAACAGTACACACACAGTCCCGAATCAGACAAGTAAAGTTAACTATGAGAAGTTATTGTAAACTCTCACACACACACCCTAACGGGGATGGGAGGAATAAAGGCCTGACTAAAAGGTAAAGAAGGAAAAATAAAGTTAGTCAGGAAAGGCCTCAAAAGTATCTAAGAAAGATAGAAATCTAAGAAAAGAGAAAAATTTTCTGATTGGGGGCTAAAATTTAGTAATACTAAACACTTACCAGGAGCTGGCAAAAGGAGGACCTCATCAGCGAAGCAGCAAACGAGATCTGGGTACTTACCGCCTTGTATCATGGGATATGGGGCTGCCTCGAGCTGGTAAAAGTGACTCTCGAGCTTAGCAAGTGCCGAGTCGGAGCCGAGGATCGGCTCCGAACCCATCAAGCAAGAATGAAGGCGAGATTGACAACTTAACATTCAGTGGTATATCTTGCCCAGGGCATTTAATGTGATGCTTGATACTTGCAGAAAACCAAGTGGACTTTAAGAGACAAAACTTACAAACATTGTTAGGGCATCAGGAAAAATGTGAAAGAAATACTTTGTATATACACACTTTGATATTTAAAACTTTTAAGAAATGAATTAAATAAATTAAAATCAATTATTTTTTGTTTTGGGCAAGGTTTCTTGTGATGACAGAGCAGGACTGTGGAAAATAAAATTAGAAAAAGAAATTGAAGTTGCTACAGTAACTCAATGATATTACTTCTGAACTGCCAGTACTCAAAATGAAATCATACTGCTTAATTGTACTTGTGTTTTGTTTTTGTTTTGTTTTTTTGTATTTTTAGTAAACAGGTTTGTGTGAAGTTCGTTGAAGTGATTTGCACTTTTAGAATACTTGTTTACTCTTCATGGGTTGTTCGTCGTAACTGGTTATTGGATACACATTAAGATCTGAAGCTCAAAATCCTTCTAGGCAGGATAAGCTGCCTCTATGAAGCATATCTACCAAGAGATACGTTTAGGTTTCTCATTTCACTTCTCATCTAGACTTCCCATTCTTGAATCCTTTCCTTCCAATAACTCGTTCAACAGATATACCTAGCTGTACCTTAAATAACCGTACATAAATTGCGTGTCTCATCTTTATCACTTTCCTTTCCTCTTCTCTTGTTTTTCTATGACAACATAAGTTGGTCAGATTTTGTATGCCATGTAGTTTGCAATGTCAACCGCTGGACTGCCAAATGAAGTTGGCTTCACAAACAGGCTACTCACCACTGCATTTTCTCAGGGTTCTGTGCAGGGACCTCTCCTGTTTGGCAATATCCCTCAACTGTCCTGATTTCAGCAGAATGCCCAGATTTTTGGCTCATATTTTTGGTCTGTTCCTCGGAAAATTTTTCTGGCAAATCACTGGGATGATCTGAGGTTTAAAGTCACTAAATAATGAAATACATTTTTGTTTCCGACTTCAAATCCTTCAGAAAATGTATGTTAAAATAAACCACGTTACTCTAGCAACTTTCTAAGTTTATAAAAGCAATATTTAAAAATGGCCCTGATTTTGGGCCTTTGTCCCCACATTTTGTTGGGCTTTGTCCAGATTTCTTGCACTAAGATGTTGAGAAGTATGTTTGGCATCTACTTTGCGAAGTAAAAGCCAATAATTTTGTAGATGATTACACACTAGGAGCAGTCACCTCAAAATCACTTAGCTATCCTGCAGGAAGGTCTGTCTCAAATAAATGACTGGTGCCAAAATTATGGACTGAAACTAAATGTCAAAAAATGCACTAATGCAGCCTTTAGTGAGTCATCTACTCTAGGGGAACTACCACACTGACAATATGCTACTAAGAGTTGATCAAATTGTTCAGAATTCAGGAAATAATGTGGACAGTGACCTAACTTGCGTCTATTGTTGTAAGAAATTCCTCTTATTTGCACAGCTTATAAACAAAGGGATTGTGTACAGATCTAGGGATGCCATTGTCCCACTTTATTCATCCCTCATTAAGTAAATTATTGAATATAATGCCTCTTTGGCATGTATCTCTCCAGACACATGCAACGACTGGAACTCCCACAGAAATACCTTACTGAAAGCATACAAGGCCTAAACAACATATCCTACGTGGACTGACCAAAATGCCCTGTCACTATACTCGGTGTTCTACAGACTGCTAAGAGGTGACCTGTGTGTGGCATATAAGGCATTCTCCAACCCATTAATGATGGGTTTACGACAGATCAGCAAATCAAATGGCATAAGAAATATTCAGTCTAGGGATCTAAACTTCTTCAGCAACATCAACAGAACAGTTTGGAGAGACAGGTATATCTCACAGAAGATGCTGCTGCTGCTGCTCTGGAACAAACTCCCTATCCACATAAAACAAAGTTAATCTCTGTCTATACTCATTAGCAACCTAGATCTATGGATGGGAAACAGAAAGTTTACCCCAGGACTGCCCCCTGTTCTACTAATGGACAGAGGCAGCTACCAAATTCTTTATCCTATGCATGGGTCCCCCTCAAAAAATCTATGGTATGATACCAGTTATTCTCATTAGGGGTAACATACAATCATCATCCATGGGACGGGGAAGGCCAATCTATACATGCAAGTATTCTGTTTGCTGCTGGAACAACTTTCTCACTCTGCTACTGGCCCTTTCCAGATGGAATCAACACCTCCAGATCCTTTTCCTGCTTATTGCCTTCAGTTTATCTCACCCCAGGTGATACTTCACAACCATTTTTGTGGTCCAAATGCCTTACTTTGCAATTGTTTACAGTGATCATCTGCCACCTTTTCTGAATCCTTTCTTGGATTCTGTCTCATCCCCTACTGTTACATCAGCCTTTGCATCACTAGAAAAGATGATCCTATCCTCTTCTTCCCTCAGGTATGTCCAAAACAAACATAGTACTGAATAGAAATAAATTAAAGACTGACTCTTACTCTACTCCAACAGTCATCTTCATTATGTCATTAGCCATCACATCACAACATACTGCGTCCTAATATTCAACCATGAAGCAACCCAGATCCTCGGTCCAAGTCCTGCCTCCATAACCCCTCCAATTTTCCAATTGTCTGTACGAGGCCAACTCAAAGACCTTTCTAAAATCCATGCAGATTATGCTTAGTGGTGCAAGTATATCAAATATACCCATAACCCAATCATAAACGTGGATCAAGCTTGACTGACAGCTCCCTCTCATATAGAGTAAATATCAGCCTTTCCCTCTGGATTATCTGCATGGCTTTTCTTGCTGCTGTTAAATTAACAGGACTGTGGTTCCCCTGATTTCTCCTGTTTCCATCCTTGTAGAAGGGTAACACACATGCTATCCTCCATTCCTCAGGCACTTCTGCACTGGCCGATCTGTTAAAGATATCTGTCATTCAGTTTGCCAGCACAACGGTCAGATTCCTGAGGATTTTGGAAGCCAGCCAATCAGGTTATTGTGCTTTAACTTTCTTAAAAGCAATGAGTTCCCCTCATCCCATACAGTTCGTCCAGTGCTCTCCCATTATGCTCTGCTTCCATCCAAGCATGGAAGCCCTCTCCTTAAGTTTCTTTGTGAGGACTGAGGCACAGCATTCATTCCATTCATTCACTACTTCTGCAATCTTTTTCACATCTTTGGTTAGCTTGGCTGGGTCCCTTCCCTACTCTAATTTGTTGTGTAACTAAAAAAAGCCCCTGTTCCCTTCTTCATTCCTTCTGCCAACTCTCCTTCAGCATGGACCTTTGGTGTGTCACCACCTTTGCTAGACTCCATGCAATGTGCCTCGTCCTTCTCTCCATTATAATGTTTCTACTTTCTTTAGGCCCTATCTTTTGCTCTATTTGTTAATTGCAATTCTTAGACACCAGTTTTGCTTTTTTCTCAAATTCTTTACTTTCTTTGAACTACACATACTCTTCTGAGAGGCACCATTCTAATACACTTTTTCAATACATTATAAAAATTGCTGTCATATAGCATTTCATTCTTTACCCCCTGAGCCTTTTGTAAAGAAACTTCTTATTGCTGCTTTTGTAAGTGCATCTCACATTATCTGAAACATATTCTGTATCCACATTTTATTTAAAGTTTACTGTAACACTGTATGCTCAATATTGTCATGCTCTTATTTACCGTGGTAAACTAATTTCAGAGCTTTTCACCTCAGCTATAGATGACAAAAGTACTGTTGTGCAAGTTGCACTTAGCACAACTGCAAATGTTTGAATTCCTCATTGCCTTTGGCTATATGGGTTGTATCCTGTCTAGGATAGAAAAACAGCTAGTTTTACAAACCTCTGGCTCCCTACCATACATAAAAGACTACTGATCAGTTAGCCCCTTGAACAGAAATCAGCAAAGTGTAGACAATTTCAGGACTTTCTTGCCCATACAGAGAGAAGAGCTTACTTACTCTGTGTCAACAAAAGATATAAACAGTAACAAATAACTTTACATCCCAACAACTAACTGTATAAAGAAGTAGGGGGTGGAGGGTGGGTGTGGTTACTGTAGCAGTGAGAAATCAGAACATCTACTGTTATAAGTGCAACTTGCACAACTGTACTATGCTTATCATTCACACTGCTGCAGTAGTCTTTGGCTATATGGTTTATTACTAAAGCCTATCCAACTTAGAGATGGAAGGATAAAGATCCAGAAGCCCCTGAGAATGGTCCTGTCAAAGACAGTTCTGGATCTGGAAAAGGCATCCAGTCTGTAATGCTTTGTAAAATTACATAGAGAGGACCACACCTGCTGCCTTTTAAAATGCTTCTAGAGTCTACCTCTTTCCAAAATACCATTGTAGAAACTAAGGCTTTAGTACAGAATGTGCTTTGATACTGCCTGCAACAGATTCACCATGGTGGGAATACCAAAAAAGCAATATCTCAGGAAAACCATCTCAAAATAGTCTGTTTTTACACAGGTTGTGCTCTCTTTGTCCCATCACAAGAAATAATCAAGCTAATCTGCTTTTCTAAAAGACATACTTCTGTCAAGATAGTAACTCAGCTGCATATGCATGTCCAGAGTATGGAAAATCCTTTCTCCTTGGTTCTGAGGATCTCAATAAAACACTGGGAGATGGATGGCTTGATTGAAAGTAAACTCTGAAAGTATGGACATGTATGAGGGATTTATTCAAAATGTAACCATGAAATACTCCTGATGAATGACAGACAGCACCTAGCAATCTGAGGTGATCTGATGCCAATTTGGATGAGACAGAGAGGCAGAGAGACAATGGGAACTGGTCAAGGGGAAGAGGAGGCCAAATGTCAAATAGATACAGGCTTGTCCTGAAATGAAGGACTCTGATATGAATGAGTTTGAGTGGATTTAGCATGGAGAACACGCCTACACCCCATCTTAACTTTGGAAGGTGGGAGAGTCTGCCTACAGACAAAGGCGGACTTAGAAAGATAATTCCTCTGGAATTTGGGGACGGGGAGATAAAATATGTTTGAGTTCCTGCATGGCCTTTCCCTTATCCTGGAGGGAGTTAAATCGTTCCACTCCAGTACAGCTCTTTTGAGTGTGTACCTTTAACTCCCAATGGGTGTGGCTTAAGCCTTTAAAAATGAATTTATCACCTTAAAGTTCAAACAAATATTCATATTCTGGAACCGTATGTGTTACTAGAAAACTGTAAATGGCAAACTATTCAGGCTAAATTAATTTTTATATTGGTGGCATTCATTCAGTTAGATGCTTTAAACTGGATTTTTATATCCAAAATAAAGGCAGTGAATATTAATTTTGTAATGTTGTATAAAATGTTTGTGATATCTCAGTAACTATTCAAGCAAGACACATACTGCCAACAGAAGTTTCTTCATATAGCTGTGAGCATTCATATGAGGTTATGCAGTTCTGTCTGTGTTATCTGAATGCTGTGATATTTAGAGAAATATGAAAATTATTACAATACATATAAACAGTATACAAATAATATTCAATATCTCTTTGGTTACATTAGACAGAGGTCAAATATCAATAAAATTGTGTTTGTCATCATGTATGCTTTAAAATGATATTTTCTGATGGGTCTATATTACAATCTCGAAGGTTTAAAACTTCGAATCACTAAAGATCGAACCTTAGTGATTGAAGTCTTAAACCATCGAAACCAAAAAAAAAATACTAATAAAAAAAAACTAAATAGTGTGCGGAAATCTCCCCCTATCGAGATTTTACATGTGCTTTTGGTATTCTCGTGTCGACAATATCGTATTCAATATTGTCAGACTTCGAGATTTTAATATAGACCCCTTCTGATACCTTGTATGTAGCATGGCTTTGGAATTATTAATGCAAATAAGAACAAGCAATATTTGACGCCTACAGGCATCAGCAGGAGTTAACTGCAGAAATGCCTGGAGGCGCACTCAGCTGTAACTGTACAGGTCAGCAACAACTGTCCCAAAAAGATTTCTGGAATCCAGAGGTGAATCCAAAATCTTGGTTTTAATATCATCAGGTAAAGCCTAAAGACACAGCTAAGAATAACTAGATTTTATGAAGTAGAGTCAAACTGTAAAAACTACTGAAAAACAACAAAAAATAGGCAGGCAACAGTAATTCTTAAACTTTTATGGTTAGCGATTTCGTCAAGTATTCTTACACTCAACTTCATCAGACACTAGTTAAAAGAATGGTAGCCATATTTAAAACCAGATTCATAGTCACATGTTCAGTCACCTCACATGACACCATGTCACCTGATACAATTCTCATTTCTATAACACATGTACCTAAAAATTGTATAAACAATTGTGTAAAAAATGTATATATACACTTTCCTATTGACTTAATACTCAAATTCATATGTACATATACAAAAAAATACATAAATATACACGAAAAAGCCAGCTAAAACGTCCATGACCATGTGAATGAGAATGTATCTGAGTTCTATACCACTCTGGACAGATTCCTGCTGCAGAATTTGTTTAGTTGTCTGTGTTAAAGACCCTCCTTGTACAATTTCCATTTGTGAGGGCCTATCGTGGTCTTGCTCAGCTTGTATGTCACTACATGTTGCTTTGACAGAATGTAACTTTTACCATAAGATTTGCCCTCCTGTTCTAAACGTCATGGTGCATGACAAAAAACATCCAATACTGAAAAAGTATGTGTTAGAAAATATAAAAATAATATTTTCTTAAAAGGGCAATACTTTCTGTGTGCAGATATTTTCCTATGGGACTTATTTGCAAGAAATGAATCTTGAAGCCTCAATGGGTAGCAGTACAAAGTAAGACTATATATTCTCAAACTGATGCAAAACTAAAATTTACCATGTGGTTCTATGATGTAAAAGTCTTCTTTATTTTTTCCTGACAGAAAAAAAACTGTGGTACAGACAGCATTTCATCTGATAATGTACTTCAGTAATGCATTCTTTTGGGTGATGTAGTGAAGCACTTTTCAGATTCACTGTGGTTCAATAGACTGGTCAACTGACCTTGAAAAAGGCAGTCATCCAGCTATGGGGATATAAAATTGTGATTCACACTCTAGTGTGCAAAAATTATAGTCAAATATTTTGTCACCTCTCTTAATGCTGTGAACAAAGTACAAAGCTAAACAATGGAGAATACATTAGGAAATACATAACCTTTGAAATTTCCCAAGATAACTGAATCTTATGATTTGTA
Source organism: Protopterus annectens (assembly GCF_019279795.1). NCBI lineage: Eukaryota > Metazoa > Chordata > Ceratodontiformes > Protopteridae > Protopterus > Protopterus annectens. Next base: position 1,126,504,421 of record NC_056744.1, read on the forward strand.
AATAAATGGCCTCCATATCTACACATGCCATTCTTGGAGTAATGGTTTATTAATTAAAAGCTGGTTATTCTGAGCCAATGCAAATTATATGTACTCTGACAATGTACTTTGTCAACCCTTAGAGGTCCTTTAATGGCCTCTACCCTTTTTAGAAGACATAAGGAAACTTGACTAAGTAGTAGCAGCCCTCAACATACTGACTTCCTGCTTAACAGCTGTAAGGCCGGCTACAAGGTTATACGTTAACTGTTAAAAGAATTATATAGTATGAGGTCTCAGAATGACTTGCTGACAAAATTCTGCTGCATAACCCTTGGCAATGAACTCAGAATCCACTTAAGTAGTCAGCTGTCAGGCTCTGCTGCAATAAGAATGATTTACTCCTACATGATGATTTAAGGGCTGCTGAAGCAGAATTGTAACTTAACAGTATTTCACACTCATACTGAGAGAACATAACTTTTGGGGGAATCAATACCAGTTTCTCACTCTATTTCTGCTAAGATCTTTAATGATTCTTAAAGAATACTCTTAGAACACTCTTAAATGTCTGGAAGCTTCAGTAATAATGAAAGATGGGCTATGACACAACTGATCCACTATTGTTATTGTTTTTTTCTTTCTGTTCTAATATAAACAACACAACCTCAATAGGTTGCTCAAAGTCAGGGCATCCAGAATTACAGTAGTTTCTATCATCTAGGAATGGCTGAGTCCTGAGCTGTGCATGCCTCCTAACAGTGACATATACTGCTGTCATTTTATCTGGTATCCAGTGCAATGCAGACACATTTTTGTATTTGACTTATCTCAACTACTGCAACAAATAACTTTAGTAGCCTATCTTTAGTGGCAGAGACAGTTAAACTTTGTCCTCTACTTTTTCAAAAACAGAGCCATTATACTGAACTATATGTTCCGTGTGGAAGCAGACAGTATGTATCCTCTTAAGAAAACTATGGACCACCATGGATTAGCAGACTGGGCACTTATATGAAAATATGCGGAAGAAACAGAAACTGTACTGGGAAGCTTTCAGGTTTCTTTAGATCTTGCCTGTCAGGATGATAATCTGGCCTCCTACAAGCAGGAAGCTATGCACTGTGGTTCTGGACCAGATCAGAGAAAGTTGCCAGGCTATTGGCCCTGAGGCCTTTATAAGCATAGCCAAGAGTTTAGCCCATGTTTAGAGAAGTCAGCATCCAAAGCCCCTGTCCAGCAGGGACACAGGTGGAATCCCAGGGGTGTATTTTCTCCATCATAACCAATTATCCCAAAGGATAATTACTCTTCTAGAAGGAGAGTCTATTCCACAGAGGAGGAGTCTCTGAGAGCAGTAAGCAAATCTGTCCCAGAATCCAAGTCCTCATCCGTGGAATCCAATTCACTAGACCTCTTAATAGGAGTGGAAGACCAGGGAAAAACAGGAACTGGCACCCCTTGAGGAGGCTTCAAGCCATCAGAGCACTGAACAGACCTTGAGTAAAATCCTGCCATTCACAATGAGAATCTTTAGCAACAGGGTTAATATGATTAGTTTTCTGGGTTTTTTAGAGTGGGATGTTCACCCTAAGGACTCAGTGGTTCAGACCTTCTGCAGGACTTGATAATAATAGCAGGAATCTTTTTCCTCACTAAAATCTGAAGAATCCCCATTGTCCCTCAGAAATAAACAGCCAATGTTCTCCCTCAACATCCAGAACAGACATTGGAAAAGCCTCCAAGGATGTGTGAGAATTCAGACCCATGCTGGCCTCTAATGGGGTTGCTGCATAGGAATCCGAGGCAAGCAAGGAATGATCTTCAGGTCTTTCACTATCTTCTACAGAGATGCCCAGTGGAGGCTGAACAGCAACCAGATCAGAGCTAGTCTTTTTGGCCTTCTTCTTGGCATACAGCTGACCTTCAGGATGGGAGGATTCCACCATAGCCAACAGTTTTTGACTATGATACGCTGAAATGGCCACTAGATGACCCTTCACAAGAGAATAAAAGCCAAAAGACAGTAACTCACACAAATATTTAAGAACCAGTGGTACATAATCCCTGACAGGATCCTGGTTACTGGCTACGCACCAACTAGAAAAATTATTTTCACTTGCCAATGGAAGATTTCCTAGTAACAGGCTTTTTTGACTCCTTTAGTACATTCTGCACCTCCTACTGAAATAGGTGACTAAAAGGGTTCAAAAATGAATCACCCGGGCAATTAGATGAAGTTGTTTGAGAATGGGGTGTATGAAGCTCCCTTTATCTTGTCGTGACACTACAATTTTTTTTATTTTATTTTGAATTTGTTAATTAGGCTAGAGCACTAATCCCACTGGACGTACTTTGGTCTCAGCCCAGGGTAAACACAACAGATACATGACATTATATGCAGAGTGAATGACATAATGCAATACATACATGTATTATATACAAAGTAAATCCCACAGTTGGTTTGAGTGGAAATCAGAATTAGCATGCTGAAAGAATCACAACCAAATGTATAGTTAGAGAGATAAGGGTATGAACAGGTTAAGTTATATGATCAGAGAAGTCTACTACAAATGATCGAAGTTTCAGAACTTTGAAAATCATATGGTCAACGACCATATGATTGAAGTTTTGAAATTTTGAACATTCTGGAGATTGCTGTACAGCGCAGAACAGGAAATTTACCGTTTACTTCACTACAGTACGATCTCGGAGTTAGTATATTTAATTAGCAGGGGGTGTGGGGGTGCAGAGGGGCTTGCTCCCCTGCCCTGCAAAAAGGTGAAAGAAAACTGTTTTGTTTTTATTTTTTAGTTGATGGTCGATGTTTCAAAATTTCAATCATTTGATCGTTAACCATATGATGTTCGAAGTTCTGAAACTTCGATAATCTGAAATAGACCCAACCAGAGATATAGCAGTTACATTTCCTAGAGTCTTGAAATACGCTTTGATTCTAATTGAAAAATGGGGTAAATGGAATGATCTTTAAGAAAAGAAGGGAGAGATTCCCACACTTTGCAACCAAGGACTGAGAAAGCATGATTTGTGCAGTGATGTCTAGTTTGGGGGTTTGGAGGAGAGGACATGAGTGGTTAAGATGTCAAAGGTTGTATTTTGGAGCATCTGTGGGTAGCCTGGAGTCAAGTGGGGGAAAGAGGTGTCATTCTTTTTAACTTTTAATATTTGAGAGATAAGTAGTAATCATGTTGTCTCACAGGTAGCAGTTTAGCTTTTTCAGTGATTTTGCAATGGTGTTCATTTTTGGGGAGAGAATGATGAATCTGCAAATGAAGTTTGAGATGGACTGAATGGTGGATAGATTATTTTAGAGGCTGCAGCAATTAGATGGAAACAATGCACTAGCTGAGCCAACCTTTACCTACGGCATTTCAATAGGGTCTGGATAGAAGAGGAGAAAGTTGATTTTTTGTGTGCAGTCCGGGTGGAGTTTGAAATTTAGGAAGAGTCTAAACAAATCCCTAGGTATTTGAATGAAGTGACATTTTCAAGTGTCACTAAGATGATCAATGATTTTACAGGCCTGGAGATAGAAGTAAACTTTTGCCTAGTGCCAAAAACCATTGTTTTGTTTTAGACCCACTGAATAAGGGCATGAAAATCAGCCTGAAGTTTGATTGCAAGAGAACAGACAGAGTGGTTGGAGCAGAATAAGACCATATCATTATCATAAAGCAGGAGAGGAGGATCAGGTAAGTCAAAAGGAAGTTTGTTAATGTAGATAAATAAGAGGAGCGGTGCTAGAAAAGATCCTTGTAGGACACCTTTCTGCAGAGGGACTGATGGACAGGTTAATGAATTGAACTTCACTGAGAACTGCTGGTTAGAGAGGTAGTTTTTGAACCAGGGCAGTGGGTCATCACTAATACCTATTTCAGTGACATGGTCTAGGAGAGCTAAAAATCAAAAAAAAATTTAAATAATCTTTGGAGAGTCCTTATGCATCTTCAGAATTACCATGTATATCAGTAGAATGGGTGGATATGCATATACAGGAACATCCTCGACCATGTGAATGAGAATGTATCGGAGTTCTATACCACTCTGGACGGATTCCTGCTGCAGAATTTGTTTAGTTGTCTGTGTTAAAAGGAGGTGAACAAATCTAAGATGTTCTCCAGAGACGTATCGATTCCTGGGGGACCCTCCTTGTACAATTTCCATTTGTGAGGGCCTATCGTGGTCTTGCTCAGCTTGTATGTCACTACATGTTGCTTTGACAGAATGTAACTTTTACCACAAGATTTGCCCTCAAAAGGTAAAGAATAACCCCTGTTCTAAACGTCATGGTGCATGACAAAAAACATCCAATACTGAAAAAGTATGTGTTAGAAAATATAAAAATAATATTTTCTTAAAAGGGCAATACTTTCTGTGTGGAGATATTTTCCTATGGGACTTATTTGCAAGAAATGAATCTTGAAGCCTCAATGGGCAGCAGTACAAAGTAAGACTATATAGACTCCAGCGCTTTTACGTATTCTCAAACTGATGCAAAACTAAAATTTACCATGTGGTTCTATGATGTAAAAGTCTTCTTTATTTTTTCCTGACAGAAAAAAAAACTGTGGTACAGACAGTATTCCATCTGATAATGTACTTCAGTAATGCATTCTTTTGGGTGATGTAGTGAAGCACTTTTCAGATTCACTGTGATCCCAGGAAACAAGAATAGCTTCTTTACTGCAATAAAATTAAGGTTCAACAGACTGGTCAACTGACCTTGAAAAAGGCAGTCATCCAGCTACGGGGATATAAAACTGTGATTCACACTCTAGTGTGCAAAAATTACAGTCAAATATTTTGTCACCTCTCTTAATGCTGTGAACAAAGTACAGAGCTAAACAATGGAGAATAAATTAGGAAATCCATAACCTTTGAAATTTCCCAAGATAACTGAATCTTATGATTTGTAAATAAATGGCCTCCATATCTACACATGCCATTCTGGGAGTAATGGTTTATTAATTAAAAGCTGGTTATTCTGAGCCAATGCAAATTATATGTATTCTGACAATGTACTTTGTCAACCCTTACAGGTCCTTTAATGACCTCTACCACCCGCCCTTTTTAGAAGACATAAGGAACCTTGACTAAGTAGTAGCAGCCCACAACATACTGACTTTCCTGCTTAACAGCTGTAAGGCCGGCTACAAGGTTATACGTTAACTGTTAAAAGAATTATATAGTATGAGGTCTCAGAATGACTTGCTGACAAAATTCTGCTGCATACCCTTGGCAATGAACTCAGAATCCACTTAAGTAGTCAGCTGTCAGGCTCTGCTGCAATAAGAATGACTTACTCCTACACAATGATTTAAGGGCTGCTGAAGCAGAATTGTAACTTAACAGTATTTCACACTCATACTGAGAGAACATACCTTTTGGGGGAATCAATACTGGTTTCTCACTCTATTTCTGCTAAGATCTTTAATGTTTCTTAAAGAACACTCTTAGAACACTCTTAAATGTCTGGAAGCTTCAGTAATAAAGAAAGATGGGCTATGACACAACTGATCCACTATTGTTATTGTTTTTTTCTTTCTGTTCTAATATAAACAACACAACCTCAATAGGTTGCTCAAAGTCAGGGCATCCAGAATTACAGTAGTTTCTATCATCTAGGAATGGCTGAGTCCTGAGCTGTGCATGCCTCCTAACAGTGACATCTACTGCTGTCATTTTATCTGGTATCCAGTGCACTGCAGACACATTTTTGTATTTGACTTATCTCAACTACTGCAGCAAATAACTTTAGTAGCCTATCTTTAGTGCCAGAGACAGATAAACTTTGTCCTCTACTTTTTCAAAAAGAGAGACATTATACTGAACTATATGTTCTGTGTGGAAGCAGACAGTATGTATCCTCTTAAGAAAAGTATGGACCACCATGGATTCTTTGCCTGCAGACTGGATATTGTTGCTGCTCTCTTTTGAAACTAGGCGGAAGAAACAGAAACTGTACTGGAATCGGCCTTCAGGTTTCTATATAGATCTTCCCTGTCGGGGGAGGGGGAGGGGGGTAAGGGGGTTGATAATCTGGCTTCCTACAAGCAGGAAGCTATGCACTGTAGTTCTGGACCTTTTACGATCATAGAAAGTTGCCAGGCTATTGGCCCTGAGGCCTTTATAAGCATAGCCAAGAGTTTAGCCCATGTTTAGACAAGTCAGCACCCAAAGCCCCTGTCCAGCAGGGACACAGGTGGAATCCCAGGGGTGTATTTTCTGTTTCCCAACCAATTATCCAGGTTGGACTTAAAAGGGATAATGAGGTACTCTGCTAGACGTGGACAGGGAGTCTATTCCACAGATGGAGGAGTCTCTGGGGCACAAATCTGTCCCACCACCAAGTCCTGCTGATGTCACAGACCAGGTTGAGTTTGACTTGCGGATATGCAGTAGTCCCATCAGGGCGGAGTCTGAGATTGCTTTGTATGCTGGACAGAGGTCACCTCTGAGAAGTCTGCATGAAACTGAGTACAGGGACAGGGCTTTTAGCCTATTTGAGTAGCATAGATATTAGAGGCCCTGGATTCTCCTGGTGATGAACCTCTGTGGTCTTTCCAGCTGCTGCATGTGCTTTGCGAGGTACATGCCGAAGGGGGCACTATACACAATAACTGGCCTTATAAGGGAAGAATACAGGGATGTTATGACCTCCTTGTCCCTGGATGAGATGCCCTTACTTATGAGGTGGGCCATGTAGAAAGCTTTCAGTACAATGGAAGCAACACGGTGGTCAAAAGACGGGTTGCTATAAACCTGGATGCCCAAATCCCTCAAGACTGACTGCGTGCTTATGATGTTGTTATTAATGTGATAATATGTGAGGACGTCACTCTTCCCAAAGGGGATGATGATGATGCATTTTTTGGCATTCAGCTTGAGGCCATGTTTCTGCACCAGTCATTTGTTTGGGTGAGACCCTCTTGGAGGATGTCCACATCACCTGGGGAACTGATGATCACACTCAGCTTGCAGTCATCTGCAAACTTAGTCAGCCATTGCCCACTGGTTTTGGCCTGCACCTCAGAGAAGTATATCCTGAATAACAGAGGCCGCAAGACAGATCCATGGGGTACACAACTCGTTATGAGTCTACTGCTTGAGGTGGCCTCCCCTATTTTGATTAGGTGGGTTATATCAGTGAGCCAGTTTGCTACCCATCTGGTAACATATGGCTTGATGCCTAGTTGAGTTCATCTGTTATGCCTGAGTGGGGAAAAGTGTTGAAGGCTTTGGCTAGGTCAAGGTAAGCGGTGTGCACCGTCTTCCCCTCATCCATGCCTCTGACGACTGTCTCAAAGAAGTCGACCAGATTTAACAGACATGACTTCCCCTTGACAAAGCCAAACTATGTGGGGTCGAGTGTTTGGAGGTTGCCAATGTCCCTGTTAATAAAGTCCATGAAAATCTGTTCCATGGCCTTGCAGATCAGGCTAATTAGGCTGATGGGTCTATAATTTCCTGGCTCGGTGGATGCTCCACCTTTGTGGAAAGGGATGACAGTGGCTGTCCTACACTCGGCTGGGACAAAGTTGGTAGTCAGGCTTTGGCTGAGTAGGGTGCCTAACTGTGCTGCAAGTTCATGCCTAAGTTCATGTAGGATGCAACCTGGGATTTTATTGGGTCTCATGGAGGCTGTATTTTTTGCCTTTGAGAGGGCAGTGATGACCTGTTCCCTAGAGATAAGGGGAGGGAGGCAGGTACTGGGGATGTCCTGATTTACTGATGGGGGGACAGAGGGGTGAAGTTTTCACTGAATCTGTCGTTCAATAGGTTGGCTAGATCTACAGCATTTGTGTAATGTGGTGTCCTTGACCACCAGTTCTGAACAGATCTGGGTGAGTCCTTTGAGATGGCTTTAGAGGATTTCACTAGTTCTTTTATTTGCTAGTTCAGGCTAAGGAGAGATTGCTTCTAATTGGGCACCTGCTCCTTCTTGGTCATGGACAGCAATTTTTTTCCTTTTGTTATACAGTTTATTTATTGCAGATGTCCACCAGACAGGTTTACTCTTCCTTGCGGAGGATGATTTTGTCCTGTCGGGTATTCCTGATTCCATGTATCTATATATATGCTCATATAGTACTTTAGTGTAGATATGGACATTGGTGCCAGTTCCTACACAGGTGGAGGGGGCTGTGAAGCTGTTTATACCATCTCTCAAGTGGTTGTAATCAGCTTTGTAGAAGTTTTTTTGTTTGACCCAAGCTAGAGGGGGGATCAGGAGAGATGGTGACTTCGAAAGTGACCGTTTTATGATTGGATCTTACCAGGGAGGATGATACTGTAGGGGTGCTGCAGTGGTTACTCATGTTGGTTAATACCAAGTCCAAGATATTATCACCTCTTGTGGGAGTATCAACTAGCTGTTCCAAGGCATTTGCATTGATAAAATCGAGGAATCTCTGGGCATTTGTTATCTGGCATGAAAAGTTTTTCCATTCTGTGGCTGGGTAGTTAAAGTCGCCCAGGATCAGGGTAAAAGGTTGAATCTTGATAGATTCGATGAGATCCAGATAGGTGGAGTGGGCATCTTGAATCAAATTTGGGGGCCTGTAGCTAGCTATGATTTGAATAGGGGTCTTTGTCAACGGTTAACTGCACCTGGAGTGTCTCCTGTATGTCATACTGTTTGACCATCCTGGAGGTATATGCGCCTTTTAATATATATTGAAACTCCACCTCCTTTAGCTTTGCTGCCCACAGTTTGGGGTCTGAATGTATGATAGGATGCGTAACCAGGTAAGGCTGGGCTGCTCTCCACAGCTTGCTCATATCTTCTGGCAAATTCTACAAAGCCTCAATAACAGGAGTGAAAGCTCAAGAATGAGGATGTAGATATCTCTCCAATTCACAGTACTTTTCTTTTTTGCAGAAAAAAATCTTCTTTGTGTCCCATCTATAAAAGTCATGAATTAACATTTCCTTTAAAAGAATCATCCTCAGAGACAAACCAGAACTGAGTGACTGATGATTACCTAAGCTGGAGTTCACACCCAAAGAGGACTCTGGATGTCTCATACAAACGTCTTACTCTTTAAACAAATACAAAGAGAGAGGAAATCTCCCCCTTTTCTTATAAGAGCAAGTAGTCAGTGTAGATCTAGAATATAATCCAAGAGATGGCTACAAGTGGCTAGATGGACACTTGTTTTATGGACTGTTTTGGTCTTGCTTACAAAGTAAAGGTATATGCTCTTAAAATGTTTTTCTCCCTCCAAGATTATCTCATCTTCCATAAATTAGCATTAATCCAATTCAGAAACACATCTCTGAATTAAGTATATCACTGATTCATTACACTTGTTAAAGTCTACTCAGCAGTGAAAAGTGTTCTGTCCCCATTTTAAAACCTAATAAAAGCCTATAATAAATCAAAGAGGATTTTTTTCAGCCACTTCTCCTTTTTGCGAACTTTATGTTCAAGCTGAGGAGACCCAAACACTCTTAAAGGAACTTTTCTTTTTTTTAACAAATTGGTTTTCCTCAACGGTATATGCTGATGATGGTGTCCTCCCCCGCCCCTTTAATTTAATTAACATATTTACATATTTATAAGCCTTTCTGGTGGCCTGGGCTGTACAACAGCCTCTGAACATGACTCCACATCACCACCTGACAGAAAAGTTTTTAACTTTATATCCTGTTCTCCGAGATTTATGTACTTCACGTTTCCTACATAATGCTGAGCAATCTTCTTTAAATTTCCTCCGAGGTACTTTATTTTTTGCCATGAATTTTTACACTTGTTTTTAACAATCTCTTCTTATTTTTTTAAACATCTCTATAACAGAAAAGTTTCATTTTTTTTAGTCTCCTTGCTTGAGCAATTTGTTAAAGCACATCATTAACAATACCTAGTATCATGCAAAACATAAAGAGAAACATAAACTATGTAAATAGAAGTCTTCAGGAAGACATTTGTTATATAAAGGCAAAGTGGAGATGTCATCACATTCCAATAAATCAATAAATAACATCAAGATAATCATTACCTCAAATTATAGTTTGTGGAGATGGTATACATCCAAATATTCTTTAAGTAGTAGTGTGGTTCTAAACAAAGGCTAGTTTGTGACGACGCAGAGACAGCCACAGCAGGGAAGTGGGGTGGATAAATCAGATAAAGAACAGAAAAAGACCTACTTAGTAGGTCACTAATCCAATTTCATTACACAGTGTGCATGTTTTCTCAGTTTGAATATCTGTGCTTTAGCAGCCTATGAAACCTCTCCGTCACAATGTGTACAGGCATGAAAGTGTGCAAGAGTGATTTATACAAATCAGTAAAGAAATGAACACCTGCGAATGGCATATTTCTAAAAAAAATTATATATATATATATATATATATATATATATATATATATATATATATATATATCTGCAACATAGACTGAATACATTTTTAATGTAAGACCATTTGTAGCATGGATGGCTGTGGACTACCACAGTTTTATGCTGATGCCCCTTGACAGTAATCAAATATTTAAAAGTTCCTTACCTTCTTTTCTGCCACATTTGCTCAAAAGCATCTGCAAGTTCAACATTGGTAATTTCTTCAGAGTCTTGGAATTTTAAAAATCCATTACCCCCATGACCTTTCAAAGAAAAGTAAATGTATTTATGTAAATAGGAGTATCTTTTACAGCATGAAAGGTAACTTTGCTACCAGAAATCCGCTAACTGGTATAAAGACAAAGCACTCATCTAGAACCAGCTGACAGAACCTACTTAATATTAGGTACATTTTGTAAAATACAAAGGCAGACATACAGCAATAAATCAATGGTATAAAATCAGTTCAGACAAAAGATGACATACCGCTGTAATTTAAAATACCTACTGTTACAGAAAGCTTGCATAGGAGAGTTCAGGTACTTTCCAAATGCTTTTGTACATGAATTATGGTAATCCTGCATATTTAAATGTATTTGCTAAATGTAATGCTTGCTTATTTACATACCTGTTACAAAGTAGGATAGATATATTATCTCTAGTCCAAAATCCACTTCAGTTTTACACTGACAGCTTTAAGAGGTCCATACTGTGTATGCTTCACCATGTTGTTGTTGTTGATGTCTTTTGGCTTTTTAGAGGTCGCCACAGCGGAACTCCGGTCCACTAATGATTGGCAGTAGATTTTCACCATACCAGGACTAAATCCCTGCACTTCCATAAATAGTTAAAGGGTATTTGATATGCCTTCCTAACCCTCAAAGGTGGGGGGGGGGGGTACTCTAAGGATTTTATATACTCCTGTATTTATTTATATTATATTATTATATATACTTTATCTATATTACTTCATTTTCTGTGCTGCATTGCCAAGCAATGTTACATGGAAAATTAAAAAAAATTTGATCCCAACTCTTGTAACAGTTATGAAATATATTCTTTTTCTGTAAACCGATTACATGCTGTTTAGCATGATGGCTGCCCCTCAACAGTGAACACTCGGCTTTCTACAGCCGTTCCTTTCTCCATAGCCAAAGGCTAAACAAACCAGTTACAATTCTAGATGAAGTACACAATGTTTTTTGCTCATGGGCTGAAAGCTGCAACCCCTTATGCAACAGGAGCAGCTCATTTTAACTGTACAAAAGTTTTCATGCTAGGTTCATGTCTAACTGCAGTCAAAGACAACCCAATTAAATGGAGTGCCCTGTAATGCTTACACAATGCTTAGGTTTTAATTTATTTTATCTTGCAGAGCATCGTCCACTACCTGGGAGATATGTCCTAGGCAAAAGCTCTTAATTTACCAGTTAGACTATGTCTCCATCCTTATCTATAGTCACAGACTGAGCAATGCAGACAGAAGCAGTATAAATAAGGATTCTTTGCTGGAGGAGTTCATCAATCTGAATGGATCTCAGAGTACAGCCAATGCTGTTACAAGATAATGGAACTCAGCAGAGGTGAAGTGGCATCTAGACAGAATGTCCTTCTGTGCCACCTATGGAAGGTGTACCAGGGACAGCCCACAGGAGGAGGCCTTGGGACACCTCTAGCACATACTGGAGAACTGTATCACTCCACTTACCTGGAGAAGCCTGTTCATCCCCACTGATAACTTAGGGACTGCTGCTGTTGTGTACAGGGAAGTATAGTCTGCCCTGCTCAGCCACCATGATACTCATAAAATATGTAGTTTACAAAAATGAAGAATAGATACAAGGATAGACTGTAATTGATAATAGGATGTAGTGCTTTACTTTTATAAACAAAAAAAATGCATACTTATAACTGTCACACTTTGTAATTGATAACAGGATGTAGTGTTTTATTTTTATAAACAAAAAAATGCATATTTATAACCGTCACTCCTTTTCCTTGTATCAGAACCCCATACTTTCTCCTTTTTTAACACCTGTCCCCTTCTCTAAACATTTGTTTCAAACTTATAACTGAGGTTCCATTCAGGGACTTGGCATCATGGTGATGTCAGAAGCATTATTCAGCATATGGTGGACTGAATATACTGGGTTCTATTCTGAAACTAGTATGAAATGACAAGTGTTGTTACTTGTTTAGGTCTCCTTTAAAGCAGTGCAAGGCCTATATACAAGTGCCACAACCAACTGAACTACTGCAAATTTTAAAGCTCACTGCAATGTCATTAATGTCATTAAATAGCGTCTGCATACAGAATTAATGTCCTGCACTACCAATGTGGGGAGGTGTGCCCCCCTTATACTCCTACTATTTAGATACACTAACTTCAAGTTCAATGAACCTTGCAGTAAAGGTACAACAACCTTCCATTTAATTTATTTCCCATAAATGGGTCTTCATAAGGATTGCAGTTGTGATTCTAGGAATTTCATTAAAAACCTTTCTGTTAGTTCAACTAGAGCATCTACCCTTTTACTCTGTTTTCATTAATCAGATTTGGCTCTGATAAGCTTCACTGTTTAACATCTTTATTAACTGCTGTGAAAAAAAGTAAACCATCCTGCTATCCAGGATGCTAAGCAGCAGTCCTAAAATGTAAAACTGCATTATTTTATATGCCACTAAGGACCCAAAGCTGTGTTCTGTTTGCCTGAATGCATTTTCTTCTGCTACAGGAGGTGGTAATAGCAATTGCAGAGTTCTGCAAACCACTACTATTTATATAATTAAACTGTATTAGAAGCTTTTTCATTTGGGTGCAGATCACCCCAGAGAATCAGACAGCAAGCCAACATGCCACTAAAATTGACCACCACTGTAAAACACTGAAAAAAATGGCTCCCTGTCCAACGAAGGATTAAACTTCTCCTAGAATCCCAGCTATTCAGACTTGTAGTCAACCAGACAGTCTTTAAACTGGCAGCTAAACTAATTAGACAACCTTCCTCTCCCAGTCTCAGAAACCACAGCACATAGCCCTCTCATGGCAATCCCCTACCTCCCAAAACTAAACTCCGTTGTAAAGACTGCCGTTTCTCAATAAGTCCAAAACTCTGGGACAATACTCCCCCACAGATAAAAAATATCTTATCCTACCAAAAATTTAGGACTCAACTAAAGGTCCACCTCCTCCTCTCATCAGCAAAATGTCACTGCCTTTCATCCACCCATATCACCCAACTTGAGCTACCTCATTCTCTCTCCCTTATGAGTAACATCCTTGCTGTCAATCATTGGGTGGGTTCAACTGCATCAATCTTCACTTCTTACTCCCATAATCTTGTACTTAATATAACTTCTCATTCCCACTTAAAAAACACACAGAAGTAATTATCACACAAACACCTCACTCTACATGAGATACAGCTTGACTTTTGTAAATAATATATATATATATTACAATTGTATTACCTGATAATTGTATTTTACGGATGTGTCTTTATAGACTTTTTGTCTCTCACTAAATGCAGTTTGGATTTTCTCTGCATTTGCTGGATAAAACAAATTGTTCACTGCTGAACAGTGCTTTACCCCAGTAAACATCTTTTAAATGAATAAATATAAATAAATAAACAATACCAATAAACTATTACAAGGCCAATGACACATTAATATATCATTTAATTCAATAACTTTCTGGGTGAACCAAATGAATCGAGTAAAACAGTTCTAAAACACCACACCATGGACACATGTATCCTGAGTGACTGACCTCCTGGCCAGTGGAAACCTAGAGAACTGAGCAGATTTATCTGGTATTTAAGAACTCCCTGCAATGCTTGTCTTTTTGAAGGCTTATGCATGGAAGTCTCTTCCAGCTATGAAGAACATCTTCTTCTGTTGAAAGGAAGCACATTACATACCATCACCAACTGACTATGCCTTTATCCTCCTCAATAAATCTTCCAATAAAGTCCTGAGATTGCTCACCAAAGTGACCTCTCCACAGAAACGGGCAACAGGATAGCCTAACAAATCTCATCCTGAAACAATAAGATCTTCAACTACACCATCCTACACAGACATGCACAAATGACTGCTACTTAAGACATTGCAATGTTCAGTATGTAACCTAGATTAGGAATCTGAGCTCAAGACCTTCTCCAACGACTCTGCAACCTCAGACTAAGGGTACTCTGCTTACTCTTCCAATGCCTGATTTACTACAGGCATACAGAATGGGGGTAGGTGAAACTAACAGTATAAGCAACCTTAGGCATAATGTGGCAGTGAAAAACAGCCTCTTGTCAACTTTGCCCATACCTTTGGGTTCTTTATCTTACAGAAGCTAGGACAGAAGTAAAACTTAAAAGCTATATGCTGGGCCAAAGAGATAATACAGTAGTCTGCCATAGGGTACATATTGAACATGGCATCTTACTTAGCTGGGGATTTGCACAAAATATCCCTATTCACTGAAGCCAAAGGATAAGAGTCTGAAAGCTTCCAAGATGTAAAGACTGCAGCCTTAAGGACACACTTCATGGGCTGGATTACTCAAAGTTCCTCCTTCTTCTTCTGCAGGTAAAAGGCTGAGTCTTTTCTGAAGAAAAAGAAGAAAAATCTCTATTCCTTTCATGATTATTCATCATGACAGGACCCTTCTGTAAATGATTTGGCATCTGACAGAGTGCTATGGGATGAAGAGAATCTCTTAGAGAAGACCAACCTAGGAGGATGCTAATGAGGAAAGACACTGTCTCCTACTAATAGCAGAATGAAGGATTGACTGGTATTCTCCCCCTCCTACATAAATGATGTGGAAAAGGAGTCAGTTATATGCTTTGGAGTAGGCCAACAAACATTAGCATGAAGGGAGGCACAAGGTGGTCGTACCAGGTGCCCAGAGGCATATGTAGGGTCATGAGACAACATCAACTAATACTCACAAATCAAGCACTCCCTTTCCTGCTCAGTCATGTCCCACCAGGTAATTAACAAGTTCCACGAATCAGGCTGGACAACACAAAAGGCCCAGCAGAAGCTGTTGGGCCTGTGGCAGTCTGATTAACCCTCACTAATGAGTCTTCAGCTGAGGAGGAGGTGAACAATGCAGACACCTTTAGCAAAAACTCATTCATGGAGCTGTGCCCCAAGAACCTGAAGGCTCATGTCAATGAAAGATGACTGGCCAGCCTTGTGCTTAGTTGTGGGATAGATGGTGCCCAAGCACACTTCTCAACCTTTTATTATATTACTCCTTCTAACATCATAATCATCAAATTTGTCATTATTACATTGTAATTATTTCACGGTAGTTCTTCACTTTTTTAATTTCTCCACGTCTGTTGGGTTTCTAATACCATGACAGGAATGGATCCCATTCCTAAGTAAAAGTACGATTAAAGTTCATGAAATTAGCATTGTTTCAATCATTGATGTTAGCTAGAAGTGCTCTTTGCAGCACCCATAATGTGCCCAGTAATGACTCCTTCTGCAATTCGTACAGAGTTAAAGATCAGTAACATGTCTAAGTTGTTGTTGTTTGTCTTTCTGCTTTTCCCGGTAAGGGGTCGCCACAGTGGAACTCCGGTCCGCTAATAATTGGCAGTATATTTTTACGAAACGCCGTGGTGTCAGCTCGATGCTCAACCTTCAACTAAGGCACGCCCATTTATGCACGCATGTCTTTCGAACGCTACCCAACTGCGGGGAGGACATGCAGTCTCCACACAGAAGGCACTCCCAAGCCCAGCTGAGAATCGAACGGGAGAACCTCTTGCTGTGAGGTAACAATGCTACCGCCGTACCACCGCTGCATGTCCAGTAACATTGCAAATTCTTGTTTTATAAGACTTGTTGCTCCTACTACTACTGGAACTGTCTGGGTATCCTTCTTCTATACTGCCCTCATTTCTGCCGGCACATCCTAGTATTTTGTGACTCTGTGTCTCTCTGTACGTAAGACACTATACTTACTGGGTGCAGCAATTTCAATGATTAATGCTACTTTTGTCTTCTTTTCATGGACTACTATATCTGTTTTTCTTAATGGATGATCCCATGTGATATAAACTTCATCATTTTCTATGATGCTTTTGGCTCATGTTTCCAGTGTTTTTCAGATACTTTAATATTACAATGTTTGAACAATCTCCAGTGCAACAGTCATGCCTCATTCTTAATGCCTTTCAGTATACAGTCCTTCTGCTATTAGTATATCTCAACCAGCAACAAGATGTGTGACTGTCTCCAGTTCTGTTTTACAAAATCTACATTTGTATTTTTCTCCCACACCTTCACTGGACTTTGTAAGCCAACGTGTACATAGTCCACTATCTTGGACTGCCAATATTAGCCTTTCATCTTTTGGTTTAAATTCACCTCTCCTTAACCATTCCTGCATTCGATCCTGATCAACATGAGACTGTTCCAAGATTTTTCTATACTTGCAGCTATATTGAAGCATTTTCCACTTTTCTCGTTTTATCATCTGATCCTTCACCTTATATTCTTTCTTTTGTTTCTTGGCACATTCAGTTGCTACCTGATTTTTATCTACTTCTGGTTTGATTTCAATTCCTACTTGACACTGATAAACTTCTGCTAAACTAAGTAGAGAAAAGTCACTTAGACTTATTCTCCCCATGTTTCAAAACTTACACTACATTTAGGTCTTGTGAGATCAGTAGATACATATGCAGTCCCAAAATTGCAGTTCTATACATGTAATCAATTTTGAGAAGGCTCATACCTCCTTCAGAACAGAGAAAATATAACCTTGGTATACACTGATTTTTACAAATCATTTGATAAATATGAAGCATCCTTCTTGTTTTCCTGTCTAACCTACCCAATACTTTTGGAGCCAATCAATCACTCCAAAACTGTAAGTTAGGGCAGAAACAGCAAACAGGTTTACAGCTTGGACTTTGCTGTTTTCAGTGTTAATTTAAGTCTTCTAAAATATTCCTTACTAAGTTTTATTCGCATTTCTTTGTGTTTTATTGTTGATCCTTCATCAACTCCCAAATATTTATATACACCCTCTTACTTAAGTTCTTTGATATCACATTCCTGTCCAAAACTGATGTTTTCTTGGTGCTGCAGCGTTCCTGTCTTAAAGGTTGCTTTTTTACATGTATCAACACCAAATTACATTCTTATATCATCTAAAAAAGTTTTGACCACTTGCATTTGTGCTAGTTCCTCATCTAATTAACTATACAGTTTTAAATCTACAAAAAGATGAGAAGTCTTTACACTTGAGATGAGAAGTTCTTCACCTGAGATAATGCACTCATGTCTAAGCAATTAATATGTTCCTTCACTGAAAAAAGGGTTGTTTAGGGTTTACAATATTCTACCAATTTAGTATTTTCCTGAAGCCCTTCAATTTGATGATGTGGGTATCAAGTATTTGTCAAAGTCAAAGGCAAAGAAAACGTTATTGTCATTCAGAACTACATAGCAGTATGGCTGAACAAAATTACAATGCTTCGTTCTCAATGCAGGAAACAGATGCACATATAGACAGAGAAAAATTAATATAATATCACTGTGGAAATTTAAATAAGCAAGTAAAGTAGGACAGCAGTGACCCACACCCATCCCAGAACAGGAGACAAGAAACAATATGAAGGTAACATTGTCTGAAACAATAGCAGCATATCTATGATTAGACTGAATTATTGTAGAGTTTGTATATTGCACTTTACAGTCCTTCACTGTGGTACGTGAGCTACCTAGTATTACACTTGGTTATTGCACATCCATAAAATAAGCCACTTGATAGGTTAGTTATGTAACAGAAGTGGTCGAGTGTTTCGACAGACTCATGGTTCGTTTTTCCCAAGAGTTCAACAATCTAATGGAGAGTGGAAAGAAACTGTTATTTAGTCTGGTGGTCTTACAATGCAGGCTTCTGTATCTCCTGCCTGAGGAGAGAGAAGTGTACAGACCATTGGCAGGATGCATTGGATCGCTGGAAATCTTTTTGGCCTTGTCGATGCACCGGCATTTGTGTAGATCTTCCAGAGGTGTAAGGGAGGTGCCAATGATTCTTTCTGCCGACCTTACAACTCTCGAGAGCCTTCCAATCCTGATTGTTACAGCTCCCATACCAGACTGTAATGCTGTTGCTCAGGACACTTTCAATGGTGCCCCTATGAAAGGTCTGAAGTATGGAGCTCTGTAATTCTGCCTTTCCAAGTTTCCCTAGAAAGTGCAAGCATTGCTAAGCTTTCTTGACTGCGCTGGATACATGGACTGAACAGGATAAGTTCTCTGTGATATGAACATCAAATAACTCTGTACTCTTGACCCTTTCCACTGTCATCCCTTTCATCAATAGAGGTTTGTGTGGTACTTGAGATCTTCTGAAATCAACAATCAACTCCTTTGTCTTACTGACATTCAGTGCTAGATTGTTGGTGTCACACCAGACCAGCAGTTGATCAATCTTGCTCCTGTAGGCCTCCTCCTCTCTGTCTTTGACCAGGCCTATAACAGTGGTGTCGACTGTGAATCTGATGATCCTATTTGTCTCATGTCTGGCCATGCAGTAATCTGTCAGCAGAGTGAAAAGTAGAGGGCTTAAGACACACCCCTGCGGTACTCCTGTGTTCCAGATGATACTTCCGGAGCCGTCATCTCCCACACAAACCTTTTGAGATCTTTCAGTAAGGAAGCTCAGAATCCAACTGCATAAATGAGAGTCTATGCCCAGTTGAAGTAGCTTCTATATCAGATTCTGAGGGCTGACAGTATTCAAGGCAGAACTGAAACTGATGAATAGCAGTCTTGCATAGCAGTTTTTGCCTTCCAAGTGGTTCAGTGTTTCATGAAGAGCTAGTGAAATGGCATCCCCTGAGCAACATTTTGTTCTGTATGCGAATGGCAGTGTATCCAGTGTCACAGGTAAGATTGAGGCTATATGATCTTTAACCAGCCTCTCCAGGGACTTCATTACCATCGAGGTTAAAGCAACTGGTCAGTAGTCATTCAGAGCTGGCTCTGATTTCTTGGGTAGAGGAATGATAGTCATCTCCATGAAGCATTTTGGAACACTGGCTGGTGTTGAAGATGTCAGTGAGTACTGGAGTTAGTTCCGTTATGCATTCCTTTAGTACCCTGCCCATTATGTTGTCACAGCCAGCTGCTTTCCATGGGTTGACACGTTTTAGGGTTCTGGTGACATCGATTGTATTGAAGCTCAGCACCACTGCATCCTTGTCTTCACGGATTCTGCAAACTGTTGTCTGCTGCTGTTGTAGTTTGCAGTGTCTGGTTAGTCAGCTATCACAGTGCTAACATTTATCTCTGTCTCACCAAGAAGTACTATTCAGTCTTAGAAGTGTGTGTGTGTGTGTGTGTGTGTGTGTGTGTGTGTGTGTGTGTGTGTGTGTGTGTGTGTGTGTGTGTGTGTGTGTTTGCATTATGGAGGATAGTGATAGCACTGGAATGTCTCATACAAAAATCTCTGGATGTCTGCATTCATAGCACAGGATACTGCAGATTGTGTGTCACAGAAAACAGTCTTTTCCCTGTGAAGTATGTAAGAACTCTGTCATGGTTAAGCAAAGTTCAACTCTAAGCCAAAAAAATTCAAAACTGTAGCCTTTTTATTCAGGATAGCTCTTTTCCAACATTATCACTGCCATAAAGAAGTACTTTTTATGCAAAATTTCTTTACAGTAGTTATGATGCCCACATTCTTGGACTCTGTTTATTTATTTATTTTTATTATGAGAATCAAGTGTGTGCATGTGTTAACTGGGGAACATCTATCCAGAAAGGCCAATTTTCAAAGTCCAGTGGAGAAAAAGATCTCAAAAAAAGACTGTTACACAATAAAACGGACATGTAATAGGTTCATAGGTAGGTACTAGGCTATCTACCAGAGGGCATTTTTAAGCCTAGCCAGAGTGTGTCGGCTTTCGCCGCCCCATTGATTAATTAACTGAGCCTATGTCAAGCAGAGCCAATGAAGTGATCCCAGGGGTGTATCTTCTGTTACCCATCCACTCGTCAAGGCTTCTCTTGAAGAGTGTTAGTGAGGGGCTCTGCCTAATGTAGTTAGGAATTTTGTTCCAAAGCATGGGGAGTCTCTGTGACATGAATCTATCCCTCCAGCATGTTCTATTTATTATTGTGAAGAGGTTTAGCTCACTAGAGTGCATGGCTCGCAATGACTTGGATTTCTTTAGGTGGAGCATGTCCATCAATTCTGAGTTGGACATGGATTTGTAAGTCAGGCAGAGATCACCTCTAAGTAAGCGATATGCCACTTACAGCTGGAGTTTTTTCAGTCGGGTTGTATAGGACATATGTTTGAGGCCACTAATCCTCTTGGTGAGGTGCTTTGGTGGTCTTTCCAGCTGTTGGAAGTGTCTTATGAGGTACATCCCAAATGGGGCATTGTACTCTATGATGGAACTGATGAGTGACGAGTAGAGGGGCACTATAACCTCTTTATTTCTAGATGCGAACCCCTTAGTAATTAGATGGGCCACATAAAAGGATTTC
The DNA here is from genome assembly GCF_019279795.1 of Protopterus annectens. Taxonomy (NCBI): domain Eukaryota; kingdom Metazoa; phylum Chordata; order Ceratodontiformes; family Protopteridae; genus Protopterus; species Protopterus annectens. Next base: position 1,126,525,291 of record NC_056744.1, read on the forward strand.
CAACTACTTTGGCAATATGATTGTCAAAGGAGAGATTACTATCTACCTGGGTCCCCAGATCTCTTATTACCTCTTCTGTATTAAGGGGGCTGCCGCCTATGTGATAATTTGTGGGTGTTTTGTTTTTCCCAAACGGGATGACTATGCATTTTTTGGCATTTAGCTTGAGGCCATGACTTTGACACCAGGTGTATGTCTCAGTAAGGCCTATTTGAAGGATGTCCATGTCAGCTGGAGAGTCAGTTATGGCTCCCAGTTTGCAGTCATCGGTGAACTTGGTTAGCCATAGTCCTCCTGTGTTTGCCTGTACTTCTGAGAAATATATGCCGAACAGTAGGGGGTCCCAGAACTGAGCCTTGCGGGACACCACTTGTGACTGGTTTAGAATCGGACCTGGAGCCCGCTATTCTTACCGTGTGAGATCTGTCTGTAACCCAGTTGGCAACCCATCTTGTGACGTAGGAGTTTATGTTCAGGCTGGTGAGTTTTTCTATAATACCCGAGTGAGGAATGATGTTGAATGCCTTGGCGAGATCAAGGTACCTTTCCCTCATCTATGGCCTTGGTGACTGTCTCGAAGAAGTCAACCAGGTTTAGTAGGCATGATCTGCCTTTAACAAAGCCGAACTGGGTCGGGTCAAATGTTTGGAGGTTCCCAATGTCTTTGTTAATGAGTTCCATGATGATGTGCTCCATAGCCTTGCAGATCAGGCTAGTCAGGCTTATGGGGCGATAGTTACCAGGGTCAGTGGTGGCCCCTCCTTTGTGAAGCGGAATAACCGTTGCTGTGTGCCATTCTATGGGCACGTAGCATGTGGAGAAGCTGAGGTTGAACAGCATGTTTAGGTGGGGGGTTAGTTCGTCCTGTAGTTCATGCAAGACGCAGCCTGGGACACCATCTGGCCCAATTGATGCTGTGCTTTTGGCTTTTGAAAGGGCTGTTTTCACTTGTGCTTCTGTAATTTCCGGGACACTACACTTTTCCGGTATTGTTGTGGGCCCTTTTGAAGGTGAGAGGGAGGTGAAGATCACACTGAATCTATCTGCCAGGATGTTGGCAATATCAGTAGGTTCAGTATATTTTGTGCTATTTTACACTAGCTCTGAGCATATCTGTGAGTTGCCACTTAGATTCTTGACATAGCTAAAGAATGCTTTGTGGTTATCTCTCGAATCCTTGGCTATTTTTCTTTCGAAGTTAGCCTTGGATGATTTTATGTGGGACCTTAGTTTCTTACTGATACTGATTCTGGGATGTCTTTCCTTTTTGGGATTTGCTTTTTTTCTGAACTAGTTTCCTCCTTCTGTTGTATAATCTGTTTATGGCAGGGGTCCACCAGACTGGTTTCCTTCTCTTAGGGGAGAGAGTCTTGGTCTTGCTAGGGATGGCACGATCTATGCATCCTTGTAGGTGCTCATAGAGTGCAATTGTAAAAGATTCCGCATCTTGGGCAGTTTTATCCTTTAGCGTGAGGGCTGTGAAACTTACCACCTCTGCCTTAAGTAAGGTGAAGTTTGCTTTAGAAAAATTTTTCACTGTGGTTTCCTTGGTTGGGGGTGGTGGTGGGGTGTGGACATCCAGGGTGATTAGTTTATGGTCTGATCTAACCAGTGACGGGTTGACCTCCTGTACTGAACACCTGTCGCCCATGTTGGTGATGACCAGGTCCAATATGTTGTGGCCTCTGATAGGGGAGTTTACCAGCTGATCCAGGGCATTTGAGTTGATAAATTCCAGGAAGCGCTGAGCCTAGGAGTTTGTACTCAAGTAGTTTTCCCAATTAATGGTAGAGTAATTGAAATCGCCCAATATCAGGGTGTTCGGTAGGACCTTCATGTTTTCCAGTGTCTCCAGAAAGGCGGAGTGGTGGTCCTGGGTCATGGAGGGTGATCTGTAGCAGGCCACAATTTGCATTGCAGATTTGCCTGATGTTAGTTGCACATGGATGATTTCGGAGGTATCATGCTGCTCCACTAACCTGGAGGTGTAGGTATCCTTGATGAATATGGATACTCCCCCTCCTTTTGTGTTTCGGTTCATGTTCTGTGGCCGAAATGTGTGGTATGAGTTGTAGCCCAGTAGTGCTGGAGTGCTCTCTGGAGCCTTGAACCAGGTTTCAGTTACTGCACAGATGTCGACATTCTCCATACTTAGGAGTGCTTCGAGCGCATGCATTTTGAGATTTAAACTCCTGGTGTTGAGTAGCATAACCCTCATTTTTTACTTGTGCTGTTTACGGTGGTGGGTTTGAATTTTGAGCCTTGCCTAAAAAAGGCACTATGGAGGCAGCAAGAGCCTTGGCCAGTATTCAAAAGCCAAGGGGTGACAGGTGCAAGCCGTCTCTTGCACAGCAACGCAGCTTGTCGAGCATGTCATCCCAGGCTGACAGACACTGGATCCCCTTTGAATGACACCAGAAGCTTAGCCAATTGTTGAAATTGATCATTTTTTTCTTTATACTGAGGTATCATACTTGGTGAGGGCAGGATGCTACTCAGGGTTAGGGTCATACCCACCTGGGCTACATGATCAGAGAGGTCTTCCATGTCTCTTTTCATGTAGTCCAGGGAGGCACATCTCAGGTCATTCACACCAACATGGACAATGACAGAGTCATATGTGTACTTGTTCTGGAGTGACCTGAGTGCTTGTGTTATGTGGAGGATTCTGGCTCCAGATAACAGTAACCTTCTCCTTGTCCAGCCTAGTGAGTTGGGCGTCAGTGTGCCTGACTACTGAGTCACCTATTATAGTGTGTTAGGTATGTTATTTCGCCTTAAGGGCTGTGATTGTGCGACACACGGATTTTGTGTTTTATGTGTTGTCTGGTTTGTGACAGAAGGTGCAGGTTTTGTCGGTGTCTGCTTTGGAGCTCTCTGATGCTTTTGCAGATTTTTATTTAGAGCCTCCGAGTATGATTTTGTGAATTTATGTGTATTTTTTGCCAGTGCTGGTTTAGTAGGTCTATGTGAGGCTGGAGGTGGGGTGCAAGTGTTAACCTTCTCCTCATGACTGTCTGTTCCAGTCTTGGGTGGAGAGACCTTAGCCTCCAGTTTGGCTGTACAATTGCATCTCTCGCATATGTTAGTGTTTTGTGGTAGGAGGAGAGGGCTGTCTGTGTACATGAGGCAGTTGTAACATTGCCTCAGGATACCCAGATTCACCAGCTGGACTGGAGAGTACACCTGAAGTTGCCCTTTGGTCATGCCTGTATAGTAGGGTGAGCTGCTTGGTTGCTGACGGGTGGATAAAGAGCCTTGCCCTGCTGGGCAGTCAAGTGTCAGGGTATATTAGTGCTTGCTATTAGGTCTGAGCAAGTGCTGGACTGTAGGATGCTTTTTGAGTGCTTAGGTTGAGGGTTAGACTAGTTTCAAGTGAAAAACTGAAGAGGAGACTTAGTGGAGACGGGAATAATTTAACCCTAGCTAACCAGTGCTGCTCAGTGCACAAAACCGTGCAAAAGCGGTTTTTAAACTACTAACTTCTGGCCTGGAACCACTCCTCCAGGGACAGATGGCTGCTCAAAGTTCCCTCTCTCACAGGTGAACAGAGAAACTTCCCTCTATCCAAGTAAGGTATGTGCAACTCAGAAACTTGTAACACAGCCCTGAATTCAGCTCTAGCCAGAAAACTGGACTATACTAACTTAGAAAGGCAGGAAACAAGGAATTTTTTTTTTTTTGAAAAAATAAGGCAAAAACAGTAAAAAGTACACTTAAAACAGCTTTAAACAACTACAAGCGATCAGAAAAGGCTATCACACTTTAGTGTGTAGCCTACAACAGTTAAAACAATTTATTTAAACAAAAAACCTTTTAAAAGTGCACACAGTCAAATAATCCAATATGTGAAAAAAAACTAGTTTTTAAATCACAATAAGTGCTGGAAAAAAATCAGCGTTTAGGCAGAAAACAGTTAAGTACAGCAAGAAAATACAGAAAACTGATACTCAATCATTCCAAAGTCTCTCTTTTAAGCAAGAAAGCTTTTATCAGTTTAAGGTTTTCTAGTGCTTTCCAGTAGGTTAGTTACAAGAAAGATGGGAAACAAGCACAGATGTGGTCTTTTAAACCAGAAAGTTGAAAGAGATGGACAACTTCCCGAATGATAAATAAACTACAATTCCTGGGCCAAGAACCAATCCTCTGGTGGTAGACAGGTTACCTAGTACTTACCACTCCCACTGATGAGCTAGAAGGCTGCACTCCAACACAAAGGCTTGGGGGGCTCAGAAGCTTACAAACAGTCCTGGATACAGAAAATCTGTACCTGGACTACACTAGTTATGGGAAAGGTGGGGATCAAGCGCAAATACGGGCTTTAAAACCAGAAAGTTGAGAGAGATGGAAAAAACTGCCCAAACGGCCAATAAACTACAATTTCTGGGCCAGAACCACTCCACTTGTGGTAGATAGGCTACCTAGTGCTTACCACTCCCACTGATAAGCTAGAAGGCTTCCCTCCAACACAGAAAGGCTTGCGGAGCTCAGAAGCTTTCCAACAGTCCTGGATACAGCGATATCTGGACTAGGCTAGTAACAGGAAAGGTGGGAAACAGCGCAAGTGTGGCTTTTAAACCAGAAAGTTGAAAGAGAGAGGAAAAAACTGCCCAAACGGCCAGTAGCTGCAATTTCTGGGCCAGGAACCACTCCTCTTGTGGTAGATAGGCTACCTAATGCTTACCACTCCCACTGATAAGCTAGAAGGCTTCCCTCCAACACAGAAAGGCTTGGGGGGGCGGGGCTCAGAAGATTACAAAGAGTCCTGGATACAGCAAATCTGTACCTGGACTAGACTAGTTACAGGAAAGGTGGGGAACAAGTGCAAACGCAGGCTTTTAAGCCAGCAAGTTGAAAGAGATGGAAAAATTGCCTAAACGGGCAATAAACTACAATTTATGGGCCAAAACCCACACTTCCCATGGTAGATAGGCTGCCTGACGCTTACTACTCCCACTGATAAGCTAAAAGGCTTCCCTCCAACACAGAAAGGCTTGGGGGGGAGGGCTCAGAAGCTTACAAAGAGTCCTGGATACAGAAAATCTGTACTTGGACTAGAGTAGTAACAGGAAAGGCAGGAAACAAACATAGGCTTCTGAATCAGAAGGTTGAAAGAGATGGAAGAGCTTCCCAAACGGCCAATAAACTATAATTTCTGGGCCAGAAACCTCTTCTCCTGTGGTAGACAGGCTACCTAGTGCTTACCACTCCCACTGATAAGCTTACAAACAGTCCTGGATACAGAAAGTCTATATCTGGGCCAGACAAATTACAGGAAAGGCAGGAAACAAGCTAGGATTTTTTTTTTTTTTTACAGAAAAGCAGCTAAAACAGCAGTAAATACAATTCAAATGAAGTGCAGGCTAGCACACATATCAATATTACGGCAAATACAGTTTAATTAAATGCAATTAAATTAACAAATGACTAAAAACAAGTGCAGAAGGCATTAAATTAGAAGGCTACTAACAAGCAGTAATAAGTGCAGAGTAAGAACAACTGAACACATAGCATGCAGAAAGTACAGTTTTGTACCTACCATAAATGTAGATGTTCGAATGTAAACACTGCTGCAGTCATTACACTTGGGTTATCCTGCCGTCAGGCGGTTCCTCAGTCGGCCTGAGTTCCAAAGTCTTGGTCCGGCGTCGGTTGCTGTCGCCTCTTCCCTGACGTCAGTGCGGCAGTGGTATATAAGATGCAGCCGACGCCATTTTCTTCAGTTTTTCTTGCCCCAGATGTCAGGTGCCCCCAAATAGGTAGGCAATTCAAATTGCTAGTAAAATATATAAAAGAAAAGCAAACAACCATTTTTAATTACCAGCAAATACTCCCCATAGGTAATAAAGGATAGTTGACCTAGGTACGTACCAGAAAGTAAGAGGGGAAGGAGGGAAGGTAACCTGGACTGCAGCAGTGTTTACACTCGAACATCTACATTTATGGTAGGTACAATCCTGTACTATGTTCATCGTGTTACACTGCTGCAGTCATTACACTTGGGTGGAATCCCAAAGCTGAGGTAGGGAGGCTGGATCTATAAGGCATTAGGGGTGGCTATAAGGCCCTGCAGCACAGCAGTGGCGAAGCCAGCTCTGGATTTGGAATATAAAGGCAAATGGTAATGTTTGGTGAAGGTATGCACAGAACTCCATGTTGCTGCTTCCAAAATATCCTTGGTAGGCACTCCTCTGAGGTAGGCAGTTGAAGTGGCTGTTGCCCTGGTGGAGTGAGATCTAATGCTGCTAGGTACAGGTTTCCCATGGTGGGTATAGCAAAAACGTATACAGTGTGCTATCCATTTTGAAATAGTCTACTTTGAAATGGCTTTTCCCTGTGATCCTGCAGCATACGCTACCAATAATTGCTCAGATTTTCTGAAAGCTTTGGTTTTGTCCAAGTAGAAGCGTAACTGCCTGTGAATGTCCAAAGAATGTAGTAGTCTCTCCCCTTTGTTCTGTGGTTTCAGATAAAAAGTTGGCAAGTGAATAGTTTTGGTTTAGAGCCACACTTGATACCACCTTTGGCATAAACGTAGGGTTAGTTCTTAAAGACACCCTGTCCTGGTGGAAGATGAGGAAAGGTTCCACTGCCATTAGTGCCTGTAATTCTGAAACTCTTTGTGCTAATGTTATTGCCATTAGCACAGCAGTCTTTCAAGAGATGTATTTTAATTCTGCTGTGTTAGCTGGCTCAAAAGGAAGTAAAGTTAATTTTTCCAAAACAAAGTTGAGGTCCCAAGTTGGTGTAGGTGCTCTACGGGGCGGTCTCATGTTTTTAGCCCCTCTAAGGTACTGTCTGAGCAAAGGATTAGAAAAAATTGGTGGATCCGTGTTGTAATGAGCAGAAATGGCTGAGGCGTGGATCTTGATGGATGAGAAGGAGAGGCCCTTGTCCAGCATCTCAGTTAAGTATTGAAGTATCTGAGGAATGTTTGGGACAAGAGGGTCAAGGCTGTGCGCTTGGTTCCAGGCACAGAATCTCTTCCATTTATCCGAGTAGGCTTTCCTGGTGCTAGGCCTTCTGGCCTCCAGAATGACATCCATAACAGCTTTGGAGAGAGGCACTGCTTGCTTGGCTAAGGAATTTTCCATGCAGCTAGATTTAAGGTCTTTAGCTGACTGTGAAGTATCTGTTTGTTGTGCTGTGTCAACAACTGTGGCATTTGAGGCAAAATCCAGGGTGATTCTTGTGCTAAGTTCTTTAAGATTGGGTACCAGTGCTGGCGTGGTCAGTCTGGTGCAATCAGTATCATCTTTGGCTCTTCCTGCCTGGCTTTTATGAGTACCTTTGGAAGGAGAGGTAAAGGAGGGAAAGCTTATACTTGTAGTTTTTGCCAGCTGAATGAGAGGGTATCCACTTTCCATGCTTGTGGATGGTAGCTCCTTGTACAGAATTTCTGTAATTGGCAGTTCATGGGGGATGCAAACAGATCTATGTCCGGTCTCCACCATTTTTGTGTTATCATTCTGAATATTTGTGGGCTCAATTCCCATTCGTGGGGATCCATGATGTTTCTGCTTAGGTCGTCTGCCAGTGTGTTTTTCTCTCCTGGCAGGAATTGTTATTGCAGATGAACTTGGTAGTTTAAAGCTGTGTTCCACAAGGTCATGGCTTGTCTGCAGAGGGGGTAGGAGTGTGTGCCCCCTTGCTTGTTTATGTACCACATAACTGTGCTGTTGTCTGTCTTTATTAGTAATTGTCCTGGATGCAGCAGGTCCTTGAAATATATAATTGCACTTTGTACAGCTAGCATTTCTTTTTGATTGATGTGGAGATGTCTTTGCTCTGTGGGCCACTTGCCCTGAATACATTTTCCTGCCATGTGTGCTCCCCAGGCGTAATCCAATGCATCTGTTGTCAGTGTCTGCCTGGCTGTGGGTTGAGTAAAAGGCTGTCCCTTGTTGAGGTGACAAGCTTGAGCCCACCATCGAAACTCCTGTTGAAGGCAAGGAATTTGTGGTATAACGGTTTCCAAACTTTGACAGTGTTGAGACCATACACTCTTTAGGTACCATTGTAGTTTCCTCATATGCAGTCTGGCATATGGAATTAGTAGTATGCAAGATGCCATGTAACCCAAGGCCTGCAGAATTTTTCTTGCAGGGAGTTGGGTCTTTGTTGCCATTAAATGAAAGTATTGAGTCAGTTGTCCTTGCTTGTCTGGTGTGAGATAAGCCATCTGGGCCGTTGTGTTCAAGCTGGCACCCAGGAATATTATCTGTTGTGAGGGCACTAGTTTTGATTTATTTTCATTTACTGTGTACCCCAGGCAACTTAATAACTTTTTTACGTATGCCAGATGCTTTAGAAGAATGTGCTTGCTCTCTGCTTGAATCAGGCAGTCGTCCAGGTATGGGTACATTTGAATTCCTTTTTGCCTGCAAAATGCAATTACTGGTGCCAGGCACTTTGTGAAGACCCTGGGCGCAGTAGATAAGCCAAAGGGCAGAGAATTGATAGTGCATTTAACCAGCTAGAAATCTGAGGTATCTTCTGCAGTTTTGTCTGATAGGGACATGCAGGTATGCCTCTTTGAGGTCCAAAGTCACGAGCCAAGCTTTCTTGCCCAGCATGGGAAGAAGCTGCTGTAGTGTCAACATTTTGAATTTCGGAACATCCAGGTAAGTGTTCAGAGAAGAAAGGTCTAGAATGGGTCACCAGGCTTTGTCCTTTCTGGGAACCAGAAAAAATCTCGAGTAAAATCCTTGTCCTTGCTCTTGTGCTGGTACCTTTTGAATAGCTCTCATGTCCATGAGTGCTGTAATTTGTTTTTGAGCCTCTGCCCATTGATTTGGTGGCAGATTTGGCATTCCTTTTAACCTTGGCAGAGTGTGACAGTGGAACCTGTAACCTTGAGATATAATGTTGAGAACTCACTTGTCTTTGGTGATGCAATGCCAACTGTGATAGATAAGTGCCAGCTTTCCTCCTAAGGGGGCTGCCAAGAGAGAGCTGTTTGGCAGCTGTAGTGGAAAGTCATTGAGGCTGCTTTTTATAAGGTTGAGGCCTGTCTTCCCCTTCTTTCTGGCCTGGTGTACCCCATTGTCGAGGTCTGTAAGGGCCTTGTGCCTGACCTCTACCTCTTGGACGTCTATATCTGCCCCTTTGAGGTCTGTCTGTGACTGGAAAGGACCAATTCTTTGCTGGCCAATTTCTGCTAAAATGAGGAGGCTGAACCTGTAAGAAATCTTTCACCGTTTGCATAGATTTTGCCTTATCCTCCATCTTTTGTAATACCTCCACTGCCTTAACTCCAAACAACACATCCCGCTGCAAAGGTGCATCCAATAATTTGGCCTTAACATGATCTGGTAGCGTATGTTCTTTTAACCAAGCATGCCTTCTAATGACAGAGCCTGTAACTGCTGCTCTACAGGAGGCCTCTAAGGAATCAAACCCACATTGCAAAGTATGTTTTCCCACTTGTTCAGCTGCATGCAATAAATCCTGCATTTCTTTAAAATTAGGAGGATCTGAATCTGGAAGCATCTTTTGTTTCAACTGAGACATTAAAAATTGCTGATATTTTAGCATGTGAAACTGGCAATTCAAGGCTCTCACTGCTAAAGTTGCAGACGTATATACTTTCTTTCCCCATCTGTCTAATGCTCTGGAATCTGTCAGAGGGAACTGGGATTTTTGCTGATGAGGCCTTAATCCCTTTGGGTCCTTGAGAAATAGTTTCAGGGTCAGCAACAGGGCTTTTGTATGGAAATTTGTGAGAGTCAGGGACTCTATAATATCTATCAGGTTTAACTGGGGCTGGGGGTAAGGAGTCAGGGTTTAAGGTGGATTCAGTGTACACATCATCCACAATATCTAATACTGGCAGGATAGCAAGGGGTCTGTGTTGAGGCAATAAAAGGAAGTCTCTGAGCCTTTTCTTGGATTCTGAGTAATCCTGGCCTTCCCAGTGGAAATGTTCCCTCATGGTATGTAATGTCTCCCCAAAGGAGTAGTCCTCAGGTGGAGAGGCTGATGGAATTGATTCCTCAGCATCAGAAAACTCATAAGGGGGTAAGGAATATCCTAGGTCTGAGGATGAGTCTGAGGAAATGGACACCTGGTCAGAAGATTCATAGTCTGCATCTTACCTGGGCCTTTTATCAGGAGGGGATGAAAAGTACAGTTTTGTACCTACCATAAATGTAGATGTTCGAGGATCCACATTGCTGCAGTCCTAACTATTGGGTAGTCCGCTGTCCAGTCGGCCCGAATACCAGAGTATATGGCTGGCGTCGGTCAGGCGCTAGACTGGCGATCAGTGCGTCAGGGTACTAATCGCATGACCGGCGCCATATCCTCAGTCTTTTCTTGCCCCAGATGTCAGAAGACCCTAAAAGACAAGGCCAATATACCTGCACCAAAAATATGTACAATATATACAAAAATATATATACAAAAATATCAGCATATAACCTCACCTACACAACCACCCCTAAACACAGAGGGAAGGAGGGAGGTAAATTGGACTGCAGCAATGTGGATCCTCGAACATCTACATTTATGGTAGGTACAAAACTGTACTATGTTCTTCATTCCACATTGCTGCAGTCTAACTATTGAGTAGAATCCCAAAGCAGAGGTAAGGGAGGCTGGCAAATCATAAAGAAGCAGGAGCTGACAACATGCCTTGCAAAATAGCTGTGGCAAAACCAGCCCTAGACTTAGAGTAGAGAGGAAGGTGATAATGCTTAGAGAAAGTATGCACTGAACTCCAAGTAGCTGCCTCCAAATATCCTTAGTTGCCACCCCTTAGAAATGCTGTTGAAGTGGCAGTAGCCCCTAGTGGAATGAGGCCTAATCCCAGCTGGAATCTCCTTGCCATGATGGGAATAACAAAATGCAATGCAAAACCCAATCCACCTAGAAATAGTTTGTTTTGACAATCGCTTGCCCTCGAACTCAAAGCAAAAAGAAACAAACAACTGCTGAGACTGCCTAAAATCCTTAGTCCTGCTTAAATAATAGCATAATTGCCTGTGTACATCTAAAGTGTGCAAAATCTTTTCCCCTTTATTTTGGGGTCTGCATAAAAGTAGGCAAATGAATAGTTTGGTTTAAAGCCACACTAGAAACCACCCTAGGCATAAAGGAAGGATTAGTCCGTAATGATACCCTATCCTTATGGAAAATCAAAAGGGCTCTACTGCCATAGGGCCTGCAACTCAGACACCCTTCTTGCAGAAGTAATAGCCAACAGAAAAGCAGTCTTCCATGACAAGTATTTCAATTCAGCAGTAGCCGCGGGCTCAAAAGGTTGTAGAGTAAGTTTTTCCAACACAAAATTGAGATCCCAAGCAGGAGTAGGAGCTCTACGTGGGGGTCTTATATTCTTTGCCCCTCTAAGAAACTGCTTGAACAAAGGATGCGAAAACAATGGTGGGTCACAATCATAGTGAGCTGAAATTGCTGCAGCATGAATCTTAATGGAAGAGAAGGACAAACCTTTGTCCAATAACTCAGTAAGATATTGAAGAGCCACACTCAAATTAGGCTCAGAAATCTCCAAATTCTTTGCTGTACTCCAAAATAAAAACCTCTTCCATTTATCTGCGTACACTTTCCTTGTACTAGGTCTTCTAGCTTCCATAATCACATTTAAAACTTGTTGAGGAAGTTGAGACCTGCTGTGTTTCAACACAGAATATGCCAGGCTGTTAGATGAAGAGAGTGAAGCTTGACATTGAGCAGATGACCGTCCTTCTGAGATAACAGATGTGGAATCAAAGGTAAAGGCCATGGAGGCTTCCTTACCAGACTCCTTAGTAGTGGGTACCAGTGTTGCGAGGCCAATCTGGAGCTATTAAAATCATCCTTGGCTTGTCTTGTCTGACCTTTAAGAGCACCTTTGGAAGAAGAGGCAGAGGTGGAAAGGCATACACATGAAGATTTTTCCAACTGAAAGAAAAGAGCATCCACTTTCCAAGCTGTGTGATGAAACCCCTTTGTGCAAAACTTTGGCAGCTGGTGGTTTAGTGGAGAAGCGAACAGATCTATGTCTGGAGTTCCCCATGACACTGTCAATTTCTGAAATACATGAAGATCCAGTTTCCACTCGTGGGGATCCATGATTTGTCTGCTTAACACATCTGCTAAGGAGTTCTGTGCTCGGCAGAAACCTTGCCTGAAGAGTTAGTTGCAAGCTGAGCGCAGTCTCCCATAAAATCATTGCTTGCCTGCATAGAGGATAAGAATGTGTTCCCCTTGTTTGTTGATGTACCACATGACAGTTGTGTTGTCTGTTAGAATCAACACCTGCCCTGGAAGAAGTAACTCCTTGAAAGCCATTAATGCAAACTGGACTGCTAACATCTCCTTCATGTTGATATGTAGATGCTGTAGTCTGGCAGGCCACTTGTCTTGTATCCACTTTCCATTTAGATGAGCTCCCCAAGCAATGTCCGAGGCATCTGTCGTTAAAATCTGACTAAGCCTCTGGCGGGTCACAGAGAGTCCCTTGTTTAGGTGACATTCCTGAGCCCACCACAAAAATTCTTTTTGAAGGCAAGGTATTATTTGAATGACAGTGTCCAAATCCTGGCAGTGCTGTGTCCATACATTTTTGAGATACCATTGCAGCTTCCTCATATGCAGTTTGGCATTGGGAAGCACCAGAATACAAGATGCCATGAACCCTAATGCTTGAAGGACTGTCCTTGCAGTCAGCACGGACTGATGAGATAGTTGATGGAAGTAAAGGGATAGACTCTTTTGTTTGTCGGGGTTAAAAAGGCCATCTGGGCTGCTGTATTCAGTCTCACACCCAGAAAGCACATGTCTTGAGAGGGTACTAGACTGGACTTTATTTCGTTCACAGAATACCCTAGGCATCTTAGCACTGCTATAACATATTCAGATGCTGTAGAAGGTCTTCCTTTTCTTGAGCCAGAATCAGGCAGTCGTCCAAGTAAGGATAGATTTGAATTCCTTTTAGCCTGAAGTAAGCTATCACTGGAGCCAGAACCTTTGTGAAGACTCGGGGCGCGGTAGCTAAGCCAACGGGCAATGCAGAGAAGTGATAATGAGAATTTCCAGCTCCACAGCGCAGATACTTCCTGCAACTTAGTCTTATAGGCACATGAAGGTAAGCTTCCTTGAGATCTAAAGTTACCATCCAGTGATCTTTGCCCAGCAGAGGTAAAAGCTGTTGTAGCGTCAACATCTTGAACTTGGGAATGTCCAGATACGTGTTGAGGATAGATAAATCCAAAATTGGTCTCCACGTGTTCCCCTTCTTTGGTACTAGGAACAGTAGAGAATAAAATCCTAGGCCCCTTTCTGATACAGGTACTGGCTGAATGGCCCCTATTTGGAGTAACAGAGAAATTTGCTTGTGAGCCTCTTTCCTTTGTGGAGGAGGAGCGTCTGGCATGCCTTTGAAAGGGCAATGTGGAAATAAAACCTGTAACCGTGGTGAATGATATCCAACACCCATCTGTCTTGAGTAATTAAATCCCAATTTTCTTTGAAAAGAGACAGTCTTCCTCCCAAAGGAGCTGCCAGGCGAGAATCTACTGGCAGCTGAAAAGGCAGGTCATTGGGTCTGTTTACTGAAAGGACTGACCCTGCCCTCACCAGAAGTCTGAGCAGGTGAACTCCCTGTTCTAGGCCTAAAGAACCTTGAGCTCTGCCCTACCACGTCTAGACCTACCCCTAGCCTGGGAATCATAAGCAGGATATGTCCCTCCCTTAGTAGGCCAATTTCTACTAAACTGGTGGCTGCACCTGCAAAAATCTTTAACAGTTTGCATAGACTTAGCTGTGTCCTCCATTTTCTTTAAAACTGCTTCCACAGGCGAACCAAACAACACATCAGACTGTAAAGGAGCATCCAAAATCCTTGTCTTAACATGCTCAGCTAAATTCTGATCCCTCAACCAGGCATGCCTGCGAAGAACAGAACTAGTGGCAGCCACCCTCGAGGAGGCCTGTACAGCATCAAAACCACATTGCAAAGAATGCTTACCCACTTGTTCAGACACATGAACTAAATCCAGCAACTCTTTACACTCAATACCTTCCGCCAAAGCATCCACCTTAGATTTCAGTTGTGAAAGGAGATAATTTTGATATTTTAGCATGTGAAACTGACAATTCAAGGCCCTCATGGCTAAAGTGGAAGAAGTATACACTTTCTTTCCCCATCTATCCAAAGCCCTTGCCTCTTTATCAGTGGGAACAGGTTTTTTAACCACAGATGCCTTAACACCTTTGGGTCCCTGAGAAACAGTTTCGGGTCTGCCCTAGGACTCTTAAAAGATACTTATGAGCTTCAGGCACCCTATAGTACCTATCAGGTTTAACAGGAGCAGGAGGCAAAGAATCAGGGTTCAGGGAAGCCTCTGCAAATACATCTTCCACCACATTTAACACAGGAGGTATAGCTAAGGGCCTATGCTGGGGTAAAAACAAGAATTCCCTAAGCCTTTTCCTGGAATCAGAGTAATCCTGGCCTTCCCATTTAAAGTGCTCCCTCATGGAATGCAGAGTCTCTGAAAATGAGAAATCCTCAGGAGGAGAAGCTGTAGGAGTGGAATCATCCACATCAGAATCAGAATAAGGAGGATACTCCTGCAAATCTTCAGAAGACTCAGAAGCCTCTGAACACTGTTCCAAACTAACCAACTCAAGTTCCACCCTAGGCCTCTTATCAGGAGGGGCATAGAACCTCTAATCATAGTAATCAAATCTTCTGCCATTTTAAGCATATGCTTTTCCGGAAAAGTGCTGGGCTTTTTAAAGGCCTTTCCCTTTAAAGAAGGGGTTTTGGAAAAAGGGAGGTCTAAACCTTGAGGGGAAGCAGTACTGGCCCTCGTGGTATCCCAAACAATCCTTACGTAAGCCCACTCCAAAGAACTCCCTCTGG